>NW_022437008.1:7826153-7878305 GCF_009761245.1 Sapajus apella
GGTGGTGGGTCACAGGTACAGCAGTGCAAGGCCTTCCTCGGCCACGGCGGTGGGTCACAGGTACAGCAGTGCAAGGTTTTCCCAGGTCACAGTGGTGGGTCACAGGTGCAGCAGTGCAAGGCCTTCCCCAGCCACGGCAGTAGGTCACAGGTACAGCAGTGCAAGGCCTTCCCCGGCCACAGCGGTGGGTCACAGGTGCGGCAGTGCAAGGTTTTCCCAGGTCACGGCGGTGGGTCACAGGGGCAGCAGTGCAAGGATCACCCGAGGCCAGGAGTTGGAGACCAGTGTGGGCAACATAGTAAGACTCCAGCTCTACAAAAAAAAAAAAAAATTAGAAAAAAAAAATGTAGGTATGTGTGTGCCCTTGTGTCTCTGCCTATGCGTGTGCAGCATCAGAATTTCTGTTCATTTCTGTGGCTGGGGAGTAAGAGTTGTGAGTCTGACTTGTTTTCCGTGAGGCTCTGGGAGCTGTGCTGCTCTCACCATGTCTGCAGTGCTGTCTGCCCTGCCCTCCGCTGCTTTCGCCTTGATTGCTCTGAGAGTTCACTTCCTTGCCGGCTTTCCCACCCTGCAGAGGAACCAGTCTGCTGCTCCTTGCTGGGCCCAGGGTGTCTCTGGAGGGAGGTGTCCACCTCTCGAAGATGCTCCCATCCCCTTGCTACTCCCGTGGTGTGGCTCTCTTCTGCTTTCTTACTTTCTGTGGCACTGAGTCAGGAAGGTCATCACGTGGAGGCCTTTGCCAGACTGTAAGGAGGTGGCTGACCTAACAGTATCTGTCGGCTTCTCACGCCTCTTACACCTTTTATTTCAGAAAATACTGCAGGCAGATTGGGAGTAGTATTTGAGAGGTTGCCTCTCATGCTGGTGCCAGTCCTTTTTTTCCTGTTTTCGAGAGTGAGTCTTGCTGTGTCACCCAGGCTGGAGTGCAGTGGTGAGATCTCGGCTCACTGCAATTTCCATCTCCCAGGTTCAAGCGATTCTCCTGCCTCAGTCTCCCAAATAGCTGGGACTGCAGGCACACACCACTATGCCCTGCTAATTGTTTTGTTTTGTTTTTGTTTTGGGCATGGAGTTTTGCTCTTGTTTTCCAGGCGATAGTGCAGTGGTGCGATCTTGGCCCATTGCAACCTCTGCCTACCAGGTTCAAGCAATTCTCCTGCCTCAGCCTCCCAAGTAGCTGGGATTACAGGCATGTACCACCACACCTGGCTAATTTTGTATTTTTGTTTTTTGTTTTTTTTTTTGAGACGGAGTTTCACTCATGTTACCCAGGCTGGAGTGCAATGGCGCGATCTCGGCTCACCGCAACCTCCGTCTCCTGGGTTCAGGCAATTATCCTGCCTCAGCCTCCTGAGTAGCTGGGATTACAGGCACGCACCACCATGCCCAGCTAATTTTTTGTATTTTTTGGTAGAGACGGGGTTTCACCATGTTGACCAGGATGGTCTCGATCTCTTGACCTCGTGATCCACCCGCCTCGGCCTCCCAAAGTGCTGGGATTACAGGCTTGAGCCACCACGCCCGGCCTTAATTTTGTATTTTTAGTAGAGATGGAGTTTCTCCATGTTGGTCAGGCTGGTCTCTAAGTTCTGACCTCAGGTGATCCGCCCACCTCGGACTCCCAAAGCTCTGGGATTAGAGGCGTGAGCCACCATGCCTGGCCCTAATTTTTGTATTTTTGTAGATACGGGATTTTGCCATGTTGGCCAGGCTGGTCTCAAACCCCTGACCTCAAGTGATCCACCTGCCACAGCCTCCCCAAGTGCTTGGATTACAGGCGCCAGCCACTGCTCCTGACCTGAGTCCAGTCCCTCTGTGGGCTTAAACAGATGTCTTGGGCACATCTGTTTGTCTCTGCATCTGGAGTGTAAGGATGCCCCTAGGGATAGTGTTGTGTTTGGATGGTCAAGGGAGGGTCACAGCCCAAGGCACCCCTCTTGTCGGGGTGTCGGACCGTGGTCCTGCCCTCCCACTTGGAGTGTGATTGATTCTGGTGAAACCTTAGGACAGGTGTGCATTGTCTCTATGGCTGGCTGCGAAGCCCGCCCTGCAGGTATTGAGAGATGCTGGTGTTTACAGTGGCCTGTAATTGACAGAGCAGATGTCATGGCTTCCTTGTCATTTGTGACATGAGCGTTGTGATTCTGTCTGTATTATGGCCTCTGTCTTAGCCACTCACTGATTTAAGTAATGACGTTCCATTTAGGAATGTGGAGAGTCATTGCTATGTATGGTGTTTCTTAGGGAAATAGCCCAAGTGTATCTCCTCACAGCAGAAGAGGCTTCTGAAAAGTATTAAGGACTAAATGTGAGTACATCAAGTTAGATTTTACTATTGATTTTATATAATGTAGTTTCACGGAAATTTTCTCTGCAAGATGTAATTATACTTGAGATGACCGTAAACATTTTTTTTTCCTTAGAGACAGGATCTCGCTCTGTCACCCAGGGTGGAGTGCAGTGGTATGATCCTAGCTCACTGCAGCCTCCAACTCCTGCACTCAAAGTGATCCTCCCATCTCAGCTTCCCAAAGTGCTGGGATTACAGGCCTCAGCCACCACACCCAGTCAACGTTCGTTAAGCGTAGCATGTATATAAATGAAGACTTCAGCTTTCTGAAAATAAATTACTGGGCTGACTCTAGTGTTACCTTTGTGAATGGAAAAAAAGAGAGATCTTTGAAAAAATCTGGGTTGGGCCTGGTCACTCACATCTGCAATCACAGCACTTTGGGAGGCTGAGGCACGAGGATCCCCTGAGACCAGGAGTTCCAGACCAGCCTGGGCAATGTAGCGAGACCCCATCTCTACAAAAAATTAGTCATGCATGGTGGCGCACGCCTTTAGTCCCAGCTACTTCGGAAGCTAAAGTGGAAGGATCACTTGGGCCCTGTAGTTCAAGGCTACAGTGAGCTGTGATTGCACCACTGCAGTCCAGCTTGGGAGACAGAGCAAGACCCTGTCTCAGAAAAGAAAAAAGAAATAGAAGAAGCTAGAAAAGAACCTGTACCATTCTCGGCTGCAGCTTTGCATGCTTCTGGTCTTCCTTGTGTTACTGGGCTTCTCATAAATAGGGTTAACCCCTTTCTCTAGTAAATATTTGTTGATGCTCCCCCTCTTCTTATAGCTCATTCTTCTGTGAAGATTCAGTCTTGGGAGACCTACCTCTCTTCATCACTGCTGTCTAAATCGTTACCCAGAGTTGGGGAAAGAGTGCTGGATTTACGTGGATAACAATGTGTGATGTTTTGCTGACCCTAAGCTGCTCAGCCGTAAATTGCGGTGTAAAGCGGATTGTTAGAGGTTTATATAGCACGCAGCAGCTGGGGGCAGAAGCGCCTCTAACTCTCGGGTGCTGGTGTTCCTTTGCCAAGTTAACCCTCCTGGGGGACGGCTGGGAGGATCCTGCTTGGCAGAGGACCCCAGGGACGGACTGTCCCTAGAGGTGATGTCAGCTCTATCTTCAGGTGGACCTCCAAGTCAAAACTTAGAGGGCTGTAAAGAGACAGCCTTATTCCACAAATTTGTCAGGGTTTGGTGGACTTCTGGCAGCCGCTGGCTGAAAAAAATTCCCGTTACTTCTCACCAAGACCCTTTTTCAGGCAGTGAATTTGTCATTAGACAATTTGGCTGCAGTTGCTCAAGGGTGCATTGAACTATCTTGCTAGAAATTATTTCATAAAGTAATATGAAAAGTGTCTGTAGAGTTTTGCCTTTTTGTGTGTGTGTGTGATGTAATCTTGCTCTGTCGACCAGACTGGAGGGCAGTGGCAGGATCTCGGCTCACTGCAACATCCGTCTTCCGGGTTCAAGTGATTCTCCTGCCTCAGCCTCCTGAATAGTTGGGATTACAGGCACCTCCCACCACGCCCGGCTAATTTTTGTATTTTTAGTAGAGGGGGGGTTTCACCATGTTGACCAGACTGGTATCAAACTCCTGACCTCAAGTGATCCACCCACCTCGGCCTCCCAAAGTGCTAGGATTACAGGCGTGAACCACTGGGCCTGGCCCTTGCCTTTTTTTTTTTTTTTTTTTTTTTTTTTTGAGACAGGGTGTTGCTGTCACCCAGGCTGTAGTACAGTGGCATGATCATGGTTCACTGCAGCCTCCAACTGGGCTCAGGTGATCCTCCCACCTCAGCCTCCTGTGTAGCTGGGACTACAGGCACGCACGACCACACTAGGCTAATTTTTTATTTTTTTGCAGAGGTGGGGCCTTGCTGTGTTGCCCAGCTGGTGTCAAACTCCTGGGCTCAAGTGATCCTCCTGCCTTAGCCTCCCAAACTGCTGGGATTATAGGAGTGAGCCACTGCACCCAGCCCGAGATTTTTGTATCTAGGCGGACGTTACCAGCAATATGAAGATCTAAACTTATTAATTGGGGTGGATCCTTAAACACCCAGAGAGAGGCAGGAGTAGTTAATCTCTGTCTGTGTCATGAATTCCCACCCCCCCATGGCTTCTGGATTTGACCTCATGGCCATTTTATTTATTTATTTTTGAGACTGAGCCTTGCTCTGTCACCCAGGATGGAGTGCTTTGTCATAATCTTGGCTCTCTGCAACCTCTGCCTCCTGGGTTCAAGTAATTCTCATGCCTCAGCCTCCAGAGCAGCTGGAACTACAGGCATGCACCACCATGCGTTTTTGTAGAGATAGGGTTTTGACTTGTTGGCCAGGTTGGTCTCAAATTCCCGGCCTCAGGTGATCTGCCTGCTTCAGCCTCCCAAAGTGCTGGGGTTACAGGTACGAGCCACCACACCTGAACTGTTTATTTATTATTGGGACAGAGTCTCACTTGGTTGCCCAGGCTAGAGTGCAGTGGTGTGATCTCAGCTCACTGCAACCTCTGCCTCCTGGGTTCAAGTGATTCTCCTGCCTCAGTCTCCCAAGTAGCTGGGACTGTAGGCATGTACTACCATTCCTGGCTAATTTTTTGTATTTTTAGTAGAGACAGGGTTTTACCATGTTGGTCAGGCTTGTATCGAACTCCTGACCTCAGGTGATTCGTTTGCCTCAGCCTCCCAAAGTGCTGGGATTATAGGTGTGAGCCACCATGCCCGGCCATGTGGCCATATCATTTATTTATTTTTATTTATTTTTTTTTTTTCGAGACAGAGTTTCGCTCTTGTTACCCAGGCTGGAGTGCAATGGCGCAATCTCGGCTCACCGCAACCTCCGCCTCCTGGGTTCAGGCAATTCTCCTGCCTCAGCCTCCTGAGTAGCTGGGATTACAGGCACGCGCCACCATGCCCAGCTAATTTTTTGTATTTTTAGTAGAGACGGGGTTTCACTATGTTGACCAGGATGGTCTCGATCTCTTGACCTCGTGATCCACCCGCCTCGGCCTCCCAAAGTGCTGGGATTACAGGCTTGAGCCACCGCGCCCGGCGGCCATATCATTTAATAAGCACGTCCAAAAAGCAAGACCCCTCTCTCTTCCTGCTGGTATACACTGGGAAATGGAGACTAGCTTGTGAAATGGCTTTCCTGCCCAAAGACCCCAGATAAGACAGCAGGGAATTGGGCTGTGCAGGCGTTAGGTCAGAGACTTAGGGAGGGAGGCCAGGGCAATGTGGGCTTCCATCTGGAGGACGATGGTGTGTGCGCGCTGCATTCCACGCTGGAGACGGCACATTCCACACGTACACGCGGCCCTGTCCCCTCCGGGGAGCAACTGTCGGAGTCTCCACTTTCCTGGAAGCCGTTCTCCCAGCCTGATGTTAGCCTGTCCTTTGTCTCAGTGACAGGTCCTCTGTGAGATGCAAGAGGCGTGGCCGATGCTGCCCTGGAAGAGATAGCCCGGGCTGTTGCTGGGGTGCCGTGTTTTGAAGGATCTGCACCAACGTGTGTTTGGTTTTTTTCCTGCAGGAGTCTGAGGGATGTGGTGACAGGCTGTTCCTTAAGCAGAGAATGAGCTTACTGTCTCAGATGGCTTCATCTCCCACCGACTGCCTGTTTAAGGTAAGACAACAAGATGTCTCTGTGGGTAAAGGTAGGTGAGGAACACTGCATCTCTTGGCATCTGTAAAATCCATCAGGGTTGGCTGGGTGTGGTGGCTCATGCCTGTAGTCTCAGCACTTTGGAAAGCGGGCAGATCACCTGAGGTTAGGAGTTCAAGACCAGCCTCGCCAACATGGTGAAACCCTGTCTCTACTAAAAATACAAAATGGCCGGGCGCGGTGGCTCACACCTGTAATCCCAGCACTTTGGGAGGCCGAGGCGGGTGGATCACGAGGTCAAGAGATCGAGACTATCCTGGTCAACACGGTGAAACCCCGTCTCTACTAAAACTACAAAAAATTAGCTGGGCATGGTGGCGCGTGCCTGTAATCCCAGCTACTCAGGAGGCTGAGGCAGGAGAATTGCCTGAACCCAGGAGGCGGAGATTGCGGTGAGCCGAGATCGCGCCATTGCATTCCAGCCTGGGTAACAAGAGCGAAACTCCATCTCAAAACAAACAAACAAACAAACAAAAATACAAAATGAGCTGGATGTGGTGGCGCATGTCTGTAATCTCACTCCTTGGGAGGCTGAAGCAGGAGAATCACTTTAACCCAGAAGGTGGAGGTTGCAGTGAGCCAAGATCGTGCCATTGCACTCCAGCCTGGGTGACAGAAAGACTCCATCTCAAAAAAAGAAAAAAAAATCCATCCAGGTGGTGGTCTGCATAAACCCTAAAGTTCCATTTTGTGCTCAAAGTGGGCGGTGGGAATGCTGAGGTTTTTAATTTGGGATCAAGGCCGGGTGGGGTGGCTTACATTTGTAATCATAGCACTTTGGGAGGCCGAAGTGGGAGGATCAGTTGAGGCCAAAAGCCCGAGACCAGCCTGGGTAACATAATGACTACTGTCTCTATTAAAAAAATACAAAAATTAGCCAGGCGTTGTGGTGGGCACCTGGAATCCTAGCTGCTCAGGTGGCTGAGGTGGAAGGATCACTTGAGGCCAGGAGTTGGAGGCTGCAGTGAGCTGTGACTGTGCCGTTGCACGCCAGCTGGGTGGCAGGGTGAGACCCAGCACGTTTCCCCGTCTCCCCAGAGTGCTGTGCTTTGCTGTGCTGGGTGGCACAAGTGTGGGTGCTGGGCCCTTCGATTTCTCAGTTCCTTGAAATCCCACTTGTTCTTCCATGCCAGCTCAGCGGTGCCTCTGCTGGCAGCCCTGGCAGAGCTGTTGCCTTCCCCAGGCTGGAGGAGCCCCTCTCAGATGGTTGTGGGTGTGTGCACTGGGTTGGGAATGCTGTGTCTGACTTCCTGGTGTTCTGGTCACCTGGCACGGGGGGCAGCTCCCTGCTCAGACCCTGGCAGGCCACTCAGGTGCCCACAGGGCAGGCAGTGAGGACTGGGCGAGGACAGCCCCCTGGGGACCTGGGGGCCAGGTGACCTGGAGCCAGAGTGGGTCCCAGGAAGGAGCACGTCCAGGAAGGCAGGTTTGCGTGTTGATGGAGTCTCCTGCTCATTGCAGCTGTTCTCTTTCCTTTGCAAGCTGAAGCTCTATTAGAATGAAGGGATCCCTAGTCCATTGCAAAAGTAAGAATAATAATAAATTTAAAAAAAAATACAAGATGAAGCTGGGCATGGTGGTGTACATCTGTAGTCCCAGCTATATGGGAGGCTGAGGCAGGAGGATCATTGGAGCCTCGGAGGTCAAGGCTGCAGTGAGCTCTGATCATGCCACTGCATTCCAGCTGGGCAACATATTAAGACCTTCTAAAAAAGAATGGATCAATGAATTCTGTTATTTATCACCATGTAATAATTCACTGAAAAAAGAATAGAAGAGGAACAGGACTGAGGCTTTTTCTAGTGAGGGGGCAAAATCCATACTAATGTTCAGAGATGTGTTGTCTGCCTGCCTTTCCTATTGCTTTATGAATTTTGTCACTTTTTTTTTTTTTTTCTGAGACAGAGTCTTACTCTGTCACCCAGGCAGTGGCGTCAGTGGCATGATCTTGGTTCAACTCACTGTAACCTCCACCTCCTGGGTTCAAGTGATTCTCCTGTGTCAGCCTCCCAAGTAGCTGGGATTACAGTCATCCGTTACCACACCCAGCTAATTTTTGTATTTTTAGTAGTGACGGGGTTTCACCATATTGGCCAGGCTGGTCTTGAGCTCCTGACCTCAAATAATCGGCCTACCTTTGCCTCTTAAAGTGTTGGGATTACAGGTGTGAGCCACCTCGCCAGGCACGTTGCTTTTTTGATCATGGAAGACTTTTATCATTTCCAGAAATAGAGTGTAGTAGTCAGCAGGCCATCATTACGCAGTGGTTTCATCTCCCCCCATCCCCTTTCCCTACTGCCAAGATGATTATGAAGGACATGCAGGAGATCAAATCATTTCATCCACCAACACATAGATGAGCGTTTCTAAAAGGACTCTCAGCCAGGCGCGGGTGGCTCATGCCTGTAATCCCAGCACTTTGGGAGGCTGAGGTGGGTGGATTACTTGTGGTCAGGAGTTCAAGACCAGTCTGGCCAACATGGCGAAAACCCGTCTCTACTAAAAATACAAAAATTAGCTGGGCATGGTGGCGGGCGCCTGTAGCCCCAGCTACTTGGGAGGCTGAGGCAGGAGGATCGCTTGAACCCGGGAGGTGGAAGTTGCAGTCAGCTGAGATTGTGCCACTGCACTCCAGCCTGGGCGACAGAGCTAGACTGTCTCAAAAAAAAAAAAAAAAGACTCAAAAAATCCACCCTTAATAATCGAGTAACTCCTGCACGTGGATAGCGTCTTGGATGTCACTTTTCAGCATATCGCATCAGGTAACCAGAAAGAAGTGGAGAGACTTCTGAGCCAAGAAGACCACGATAAAGATGCCGTCCAAAAGATGTGTCACCCTCTGTGCTTCTGCGACGACTGCGAGAGACTTGTCTCTGGGTAAGAGGGTGCTGGGGGGGGGCTCTGTGTGCCAGGCAGCAGGAGACAGGAGGCCCCCTGGAACTTCTCCACTGTGTGCCGTGTGACTGCAGATAAGAGCTGTGCGCCCTGCCCCCCAGCTGCCTGTGCCGTAGAGTGGAGTTGATAACATCTGCCCCTTTGGAGAATCAGATGGGTTAGAGGTTGTCAAAACACTTGCCCATCAGTGGGCTGGCTGCCAGGGTAGGCTGGTTATAGGGCCTGCCCCAGCCTCAGAAAGGGGGTTTTAGGATGGGAGGCATGTCAGTTTTTCAATAACATTTTTGGTTTCCTGTTATCTTTGTCAGGCTCTTTTGCTGGGTGTTGAGGCCTAAAGGGTTGGTGGGGGAGAGACTCCAGGGCCAGGTACCTCTGTTGTCACGCTGGGGG
Source organism: Sapajus apella (assembly GCF_009761245.1). Classification (NCBI taxonomy): domain Eukaryota; kingdom Metazoa; phylum Chordata; class Mammalia; order Primates; family Cebidae; genus Sapajus; species Sapajus apella. Next base: position 7,835,441 of record NW_022437008.1, read on the forward strand.
AGCCCTGGGACAGTGCGGGACATGCAAATCTTGGGTGGGATCCTGGGAGCCGCCTTCTGTCCATGGTACCTGCATATGTACCTGGGCAGGGAGAGGCGCGGCAGCACCATTCCCACGTGTTGTTTTCTGTGCCTTTCTGTATTTTAGGAGGTTGAACGATCCCTCAGTTGTCACTCCATTCTCCAGAGATGACAGGGGGCACACCCCTCTCCATGTGGCTGCTCTCTGTGGTATGTGGTCCTGGGCTGGCCCCTAAGGGCTGTCACAGCAAAGGGATGGTGCCCAGGGTGACCCAGCAGAGAGGCCTGGCTGATGGGCAGGGGGTTGGCAGTTGGGGCCACATCGTGGGTCCACCCTCCAAGGGCCGGAAGGAGAAGAGGAGCAAATGTTCCGGAGGCCTCGATGGCCAGCGTGCTGCCTCCTGCGCTGGGTGAGCCCCGCTGCGTGGTTCCCATGGCATGGAGACACTCCCTAACACTGCCCTGGGCTGGGGACGCAGAAGGGAAAGGCTTGAGTCTGAGCTATGAGAATGGTCTCAGAATCGTCTGCTTGCAGTTCTTCTGGCCTTGCCTTTAAGAAATTATTTTATTGCCCCGGCACGGTGGCTCATGCCTATAATGCCAGCACTTTGGGAAGCGGAGGCGGGTGGATCACCTGAGGTCGAGAGTTCGAGACCAACCTGACCAACATGGAGAAATCCTGTGTCTACTAAAAATATAAAAATTGGCCGGGCATGGTGGTGCATGCCTGTAATCCCAGCTACTTGGGAGGCTGAGGCAGGAGAATTGCTTGAACCCAGGAGGCAGAAGTTGCAGTGAGCTGAGATTGCACCACTGCATTCCAGCCTGGGCAACTGAGCAAGACTCTGTCTAAAATAAAATAAAAATAAATAAAGTGCACATTGAAGATGGAAAGTGTAAGGTCCTCCAGAGTCCCCGGCCTTCCCTGTCTCCCAGAGATCACTGTGACTGATGAGTGTCTGGGGTTTCTGCATGCTGTGTGGATGTGTGGGTGCATAAAGTGTGTAGTGCTCTAGGGCTCATAGTGTTCTGTTGTGTGCAGTTTTTCCCTTAGCACTATACAAGAATGTATTTCCTTGGCAGTATTTTTAATGGCTGCATAATACTCCATCTTATGAACGATGAGTCATGGAATCTGTAGCTGTCTAAGGCTCTTTTCGATTATTTTCTATTGCTGAGATGTGGACTTTGGCTGGGTCCCCTCCAAGGGCCACCCCATGTGTCCAGAGTCTGCAGAGCCTTATTTGATATTAGCCGTAGTTCCTCTCTAGCAGAAAAAGTATCTATCGTGTGTTTCATGCCCAGGACGAGAAGGGTGCAGTAGTGTATGGTTTTATAATTAAGGTGTGCAAGGCCTCTGCGCCTGCCCTCGCCATCATGACATCCTTCTCCTCTGTAGGGCAGGCATCTCTCATCGACCTCCTGGTTTCCAAGGGTGCTGTGGTGAATGCCACAGACTACCACGGGGCCACTCCGCTCCACCTGGCCTGTCAGAAGGGCTACCAGAGTGTGACGGTGAGCAGTGGTGCCTTTGCGGCGGGCTGTGGGCCTGGTCCTGCGTGGTGATGGTACAGTGGTGCTGGCTACGCTGCGCCCCCGTCTCCTGGTACTGTGCCTCCCTCGTCCCACACCAGCTCTGCTGTGGCAGTCGTGAGGGAATCCAGGGACTGATCCCACCTTTCTGGGTCTCCTGGACAAGATTGTTAGGTTTAGATTTGAAACTTCCTGGCCAGACGTGGTGGCTCAACGCCTGTAATCCCAGCGCTTTGGGAGGTCAAAGCAGGAAGATGAGTTGAGCCCAGGAGTTCAAGACCAGCCCGGGCAACCTAGGGAGACCCTGCCTCTACAAAGAAAAAAAAAACGTAAATTATCTGGACATGGTGGTGCGCACCTGTAGTCCCAGCAACTTGAGAGGCTGAGGCGGGAGGTTCGTTAGATCCTAGCAGTTCGAGGCTGTAATGAGCAGTGATCGTGCCACTGCACGTCAGCCTGGGTGACAGAACTTGACCCTCTCTCTAAAAAGAAAAACTTCCTAATCACCTGGGGGAAGAAAGTGTAGGGCTTTAGACTTTTTTCTTCAGTCTCTAAACTCTGTCAGGAAGGATGGGTGTTGGTATAGTTTGAATAGTAGCATAAGTAAGATTGAAGACAGGAACAAACGACCTCCCCGTGCTAAGACTGGAGGCCGGGCCTCCCGGGGAGGGAGCTGGGCCCTGCTCATCACCTTCCTTTGTCTCTGCAGCTGCTGCTGCTGCACTACAAGGCCAGCGCGGAAGTGCAGGACAACAACGGGAACACGCCGCTCCACCTGGCCTGCACCTACGGCCACGAGGACGTGAGTGGCCCTTGCTGTTCCCAGGGTGCGGGGCGGGGGGTTGCGCTCACTCTTTCCCACTCGTAGAGAAGTCGAGATGTCTCATTAGTCTAACCTATTTTGTGTCAATAATTATTGGAACATTGGGTGTGTGAATTTTTTTAACTTAAAAGAATGTTAGGCCGGGCGTGGTGGCTCATGCCTGTAATCCCAGCACTTTGGGAGGCTGAGGCGGGCAGATCACCTGAGGTCAGGAGTTCAAAACCAGCTTGACCAACATGGTGAAACCCTGTCTCAACTACAAATACAAAAATTAGCTGGGTGTGGTGGTGGGTGCCTGTCATCCCAGCTACTCGGGAGGCCGAGGCACAAGAATCGCTTGAATCCGGGAGGCGGAGGTTGCAGTGAGCCAAGATTGCGCCACTGCACTCCAGCCTGGATGACAGAGCGAGACTCCATCTCAAAAAAAAAAAAAATAATAATGTTGAATCTACCACAGATGCCGTATTGAAGTAACAGAAAGTTAAAACTAGTTGCTCATTATCTTATCCTCAGGTAAAATCGTCCTCATTTATCCTTGCCACCGTCTGGTTCTTACTTGTGCACATATTCAATTTTTACATTTTCTGTTTTTATTATTTCTTTATGTTTGAGACAGGGCCTCACTATGTCACCCAGGCTGGAGTGCAGTGACACGCTCTTGGCTCACTATAACCTCCGCCTCCCGGGTTCAAGCGATTCTCCCACCTCAGCCTCTGAGTGGTTGGGATTATAGGCGTGCGCCCCCAAGCCCAGCTAATTTTTATATTTTTAGTAAAGTCAGGGTTCTTCCATGTTGGCCAGGCTGGTCTAGAACTCCTGGCCTCAAGTGATCTGCCCACCTCAGCCTCCCAAAGTGCTGGGATGCTAGGAGTGAGCCACTGCACCTGGTCTTTATTTTTTATTTTTTAAAATTAGAAAAAATAAAATTTTTTTTTTTTTTTTTTGAGACAAGGCTTTGTTTTGTTGCCAGGCTGGAGTGCAGTGGCATGACTTTGGCTCACTGCAACCTCGGCCTCCTGGGTTCAACCAATTCTCCTGCCTCAGCCTCCCAAGTAGCTGGGATTACAGGCACCTACCACCACACCCAGCTACTTCTTGTATTTTTAGTAGAGACGGAGTTTTACTGCGTTTACCAGGCTGATCTCAAACTCCTGATCTCAGGTGATCTGCCTGCCTCAGCCTCCCAAAGTGCTGGAATTATGGGCATGAGCCACCGTGCCCGGCCATCTAGCACATTCTTTAATAGCTGCAGCGATCTATTGTGTGTCATGTCAGTGGCCTCCAAGACCCCCCCTGGGCTCAGTGATTGGCTGGGAGGACTCACAGAACTCAGCATACAGTTGCATTCACAGCTGTGGTTTGTCACAGCAGAAGGACGCAAAACAACATCAGCAAAAGCACAGGTAGAGTCCAGAGGAGAGCAGGGTGAGCTTCAAACAGCCTCTGTTGGCCGGGCACCGTGGCTTGCACCTATAATCCAGCACTTTGGGAGACCCAGGCAGGTGGATCGCCTGAGGTCAGGGGTTCAAGACCAGCCTGGCCAACATCGTGAAACCCCGTCTGTACCAAAAAAATACAAAAATTAGCTGCATGTGGTGGCACACACCTATAATCCCAGCTACTCAGGAGGCTGAGGTGGGAGAATCGCTTGAACTCAGGAGGCAGAGGTTGCGCGATGGTTCACATCTGTAATTCCAATACTATGGGAGGCTGAGGTGGGAAGATTGCTTGAGCCCAGAGTTTGAGACATGCCTGGCAACAGAACGAGACGCCATCTCTACAAAAAAAAATTAAAAACATCCAGGCATGGTGGTACGTGCTTGTAGTCCCAGCTGCTCAGGAGGCTGAGGTGGGAGGATTGTGTAAGCCCAGGAATTCAAGGCTGCAGTGAGCTATTACTGCACCACTGCACTGCAGCCTGGATAACAGAGGCCCTGTCTCAAAAAAAAAAAAAGAAAAAGAAAAAAGGAGGTGTCCTGATCAGATACTGTGACAACCCTGAGTTCCATCTGCACATTTGCTTGGTGAGTGGAGCCTTGCTTGAATGAAGACGTGGACGGAGGCCGAGGAGAGTACAGACCTTGGCGAGGCTTGGTGCGTCCATGAGCGACGCTGTTTCCCATCTCTCTGCAGTGTGTGAAGGCTCTGGTCTACTACGACGTGGAGTCGTGCAGACTTGACATTGGCAACGAGAAAGGAGACACCCCTCTACACATTGCTGCTCGCTGGGGCTACCAAGGCATCATAGAGACATTGCTGCAGAATGGAGCGTCCACTGAGATCCAGAACAGACTGAAGGAGACACCCCTCAAGTGTGCATTAAACTCAAAGGTAGCTCTTCTCATCTCTGAGGGGCAAGATGACTTTGAAAGATTGATGTCTGTAGCTGTGGATGTCCATAGCCACGGCCTTGGCCTCCTAGACAAATTGTGCATTAGTGCCTGAGCTCAGGGCGTGGCTTGCACCCTTCCTGCTGCATGTGGGACCTCATCGTTAATGGGTTTTACCGATTTATGTTACTTTCGGTTTGAGTGGGCATCTTTCTCAGGGTTGTTCCAGGAGCTGCTGCCAGCATTGTTCTGGCTGCTGAGTGCTGTTGATTTATTGCCAGATGGAGGGGGCAGAAACCAGGCTCCGCAGGGGCAGGAATGGGGAGGGAGCAGGACGTGATAGAAATCCCGTTTCCCATTACGTCACCCTCAGTGTCTAGAATCTGACTCGGCCAGTTCTGGACATCGTGAGGGTGGTTTCTTTCATGCATAACTTGTTAATGAACTCCCCTTTTTCTCCTAGATTCTGTCTGTAATGGAAGCCCATCATCTGTCCTTCAAGAGGAAGCAGAAGTCATCCGAGGTAAGTCACCTGGGCGGAGCCGGTTGGTTGCCTTGGAGACCAAGGATGCCTTCTCTGGTCCTCACGTATCCGTGTGCCCTGTCTTCTTTCCCTTCGGGGCTCCCTTGCTGCAGGCCCCTGTGCAGTCCCCGCAGTGCTCCGTGGACTCCATCAGCCAAGAGTCCTCCGTTTCCAGCTTCTCCTCCATGTCATCCAGCTCAAGGCAGGAGGAGCCCAAGAAGGACTACAGAGAGGTAAGGCTTCCAGAGGGAGGATGGGGTGGTGGGGGAGGCCTTGGCGGCCCCAGGCAGTGGCGGCCAGCAGAAGAGCTGTGGCCTGACGAGGGCCACCCTCTCAGGCTGCTTGCCCGTTCTGGGGCTGCTGCTGGTCTGCGGTGGCCGAGGTTGGTGCCCTTGAGCTAGGCCCAGCAGCATCTCGCAGTGCTGTGCGCTGTGGTGTGCCCTTCCGTTGGCCGCTTCCCGAGCAGCAGTTGGTGTGGTAGAGTGTGTTTGCATATTAGAGAGGGGATAGGCTAAGAAAAATGCAAGTCAGGTCATGTAAAGGTCCACTGATTTCAGATCATTTTATTTTTATTTTTTTGAGATGGAGTCTTGCTCAGTTGCCCAGGCTGAAGTGTGATGGCGTGATCTCGGCTCACTGCAACCACTGACTCCCAGGTTCAGGCAATTCTCCTGCCTCAACCTCCCAGGTAGCTGGGATTACAGGCATATGCCACCACGCCCAGCTAATTTTTTTTTTGTATTTTTCGAAGAGATGGGGTTTCACTGTGTTGGTCAGCCGGGTCTCGAACTCCTGACCTCTGGTGATCTGCCCGCCTTGGCCTCCCAAAATGCTGGGATTACAGGCGTGAGCCAATGCGCCTGGGCTATTTTTATTTTTATTTTTTGAGACGGAGTCTTGCTCTGTCGCCCAGGCTGGAGTGGAGTGGAGTGATCTTGGCTCACTGCAACCTCCACCTCCTGGGTTCAAGCAATTCTCCTGCTTCAGCCTCCCAAGTATCTGGGATTTCAGGCGCCTGCCATCATATCTGGCTGATTTTTTTTTTTTTTTTTAAGTAGAGAAGGGTTTCACCATGTTGGCCAGGCTGTTTTAGAGCACCTGTCCTCAAGTTACCTGGCCACCTTGGCCTCCCAAATTGCTGGGATTACAGGTGTGAGCCACCATGCGTGTTCTGAGTTCAGATCATTGTCGAAAGTATCTGCATAGCATTCTCTGCCTTCCGTCCCCACCCCGTAAGCACCTCTGCTGAGAGCCTGATGTCGTTGTTCCTGACTTCTTGCAAAATTTATGTAGACATTTGCATGCATGTACACCTTGCATTTTGCAAAAGCTCACTGATGGCCTGTTTTTTTGTTTTTTTTTTGTTTTTTTTTTTCATTTAACTTACCTTAGAGCTTGTTCAGTGTCTGCCTCATTCTTTAGCTGAAGGGGGGACTGTTGAACAGATATACCACCTCTGATGGCCCCCCCCATGGGCGCTGAACCCTCACTGACCCCACTGTAATGTCCCACCACCCACAAGGCATGACCTGCTCTTGGGGGGCCCAGTAAGCTTAGCTCCATGGAAAACAGTGTAGAAAGCCAAGAGACATGATCCAGAGTCTAATGGAGACCTGAAGTTCCTGGGAGGGGTGTCCACCCTCATGGTGCCCCAGCTGGCAGATAGTGAGGGCTGAGTTTGGTATCGCTTTTTCTTTTTTTTTTTTTTTTTTGAGACAGGGTCTCACTGTGTCACCCAGGCTGGAGTGCTGTGTGATTTGAGTATGCTCGTAGCTCCCTGCAGCCTCAAACTCCTGCGCGTAGCCTCCCAAAGTGCTGGGATTACAGACTGAGCCACTGTACTTAGCTACGTATGTTTTTCTAAGTCATAGAGGTGGCTCACATCTTAGGAAGCACTTGTGCTCCAGGGTAACCGTGGCCTCACCTTTCCACATCAATAAAGCTACAGTGTATACAGGTATTGATCGACTTACCACCTATGCAACTTACGACTATTCGACTTTACGACCACAATCGCTAGCCACGACTGCTCCGCGTCTGGCAGCACAAACATTGCCCAGGTGGGCATACGACAGTGCAGACTAGCTTCCAGCAGCACTACCATCTCCGCGTGCACCATTTCAACTGTACGTATAGCCTACTCAACTTACGACCAAATCGTGTTACGACCGGTCCGCGGTCCTGACCGTGGTCGTAAGTTGAGCACTAGCTGTATTCCCTAAATGACAGTGGGTTCTGTGCACCCCAGCAACTTCCTAGGATGGCCTCCCAGCAGTTTTAGGGACATGTTTGAAGGATACTAAATCAGACGTCAAAACTCCACAAATGAAGAGAAAAATGAAAGCCAATAGGTTTTCTGAATGTTTATTTCTATTATTATTGAAATCATTTTTCTAACATTCTTGTTTCTTTTATTAAGGTAGAAAAACTTCTAAGAGCAGTTGCTGATGGAGATTTAGAAATGGTGAGTGCATTTTAGAAGTGCATTTTGTCTTATTTTTATTATTAAGACAGGGTCTTGTTCTGTCCCCCAGGCGGGAGTGCAGTGTTGTGATCATAGCTCACTGCAGCCTTGAACTCCTGGACCCAAGCGATCCTCTTGCCTCCGCGTCTTGGATAGCTGGGACCACAGGTGTGCGCCGCCATGCCTGGCTAATCATAAAAAATTTTTTGTTGAGATGTGGTCTCACTATATTGCCCAGCCTGATCTTGAACTCCGGGCCTCAAGTGATCCTCCTGCCTTGGCCTCCCAAAGTGCTTGGATTATAGGCATGTGCCACCAAGCCCAACTTTAGGAGTGCCCAGCTTTCGAAGTGCTTTTTATTATAAAAAGCTGCGTCTTAGGTTAAAACAGCTACCCCTCTGTGTTTCTTGTCTCCAGTTCAGTTTTGGGTCACGTGGACTCTGATTTTGTGTAGCGGGTGGTATGTTTAGTGCATATTTGGTAATGGCGATGTTAAATTTTTCTGACAAGTAATGGGGCAGTTCAGCACACAGGTACCTAGCGAGCGTGGTCCCTGCCTTTCAGGTGTCCACATTCCAGGAGTGTGGTGAGATGCTGCCAAGACCAGAGACCACGTTCAGGGCACAGAGCGTGGGCTCAGAGTGCAGGCTCACTAGCCAGTGTGCAAGGAGGGCAGCTTGGTTTTGGGCAGAGGAGGAAGTAGGAGAGGCGAGGGCAGACCCCGGAGGTGTTTGTGAGGCTCTGCAGAAGCTGTGGATGGCTGGGACCGCTGGGCCATGGGAGGGGGCCTGAGGTTTGGGGCTCCCAGGAGTCATAAGCAGGTGTCTGGATGAGATGGGGCCACCAGCCCTGGGCTGGCACCTGGAGAGAATGTCGTGGCTTGACGAAGGCATCTGTCCAAACCATCAGGTGCTTCTGATAGTGAGATGAGTGGACAGTGGAGATAGCCTTTCTTAGATTCCCAGGGACTGGTTCCCCTGGCTTGCCCTTGGCCCCCTCAAAGGACTGTTTCTTCCACTTTTTTTTTTTTTTTTTTTGACACAGAATCTTGCTCTGTTGCCCAGGAGTGCAGTGGTCCAATCTCAGCTCACTGCAACCTCCACCTCCCAGGTTCAAGTGATTCTCCTGCCTCAGCCTCCTGAATAGCTGGGACTACAGGTGTGCGCCACCACACCTGCCTAATTTTTTTTTTAATCAGAGATAGGGTTTCACCTTGTTGGCCAGGCTGGACTTGAACTTCTGACCTCAGGTGATCTGCTCCCCTCGGCCTTCCAGAGTGCTGGGATTACAGGGGTGAACCACTATGCCTGGTTGTAGCTTCCACTTGTAATGAAGGAGGGAGTGAGGTGCTCACTAAGCACCCTAGGACCAGGGTGGGTTTATGGATTTATTTTTTTGAGATAGTCTTGTCCTGTTGCCCAGGCTGGAGTGCGGTGGTGTGATCATGGCTCACTGTAGCCTTGAACTCCTGGGCTCGGGTGATTCTCTGGCCTCTGCCTCTGAAAATGCTGGGATTCCAGGTGTAAGCCACTGCGCCCGGCCCTAGGACTAGACTTTTAAAGCCATCACGCCGAGGCAGCACCAATCTGCCCCTTTTTATGATAGAAGAAAAGAATCTCTGGCATAAGACGTGAAGCGGAAGGATTGAGAAAGGCTTCACAAGGCGGCAGAAGCCAGTTATTAATGGCTGTGGGGTTGAGGAAGGAAGTGTGGGCCCACATCGACGGGGTGTGTTTAAGATACTGTGCAGGCGAAGACGCTGAGGATGTGTTCCTGCTTCCCTTACTCTCTCCATCACCAGGTGCGATACCTGTTGGAGTGGACAGAGGAGGACCTGGAGGACGCGGAGGACACTGTCAGTGCAGCAGACCTCGAATTCTGTCACCCCTTGTGCCAGTGCCCCAAGTGTGCCCCCGCTCAGAAGGTTCGGCTTAGTTTCTGTTGGTGGCAGTCAGTTTTTTGTTTTTGAGACAGGGTCTCACTGTGTCACCTAGCGTGGAGTGCAATTGTGGCTCACTGCAGCCTCAACCTCCTGGGCTCAAGTGATCCTCCCACCTCAGTCTCCTGACTAGCAGGGACCACAGGTGTATACCACTGCACGTGGCTAATTTGTTTCTTTTTGTAGAGACTGGGACTTTCTGTGCTGCCCAGGCTGGTCTCAACCTCCCAACCTCAAGCCATCCTCCCTCCTCAGCCTCCTGTGGTGCTGGGATTACAGACGTGAGCCACTGCTCCCGGCCAGCAAATTCTTCCTTTTCCCCTCAGGAAAGTTCTCGGCTTCTCAGCCAGATAATTACTGTACTGAGTGGCTGTGAATAGGTATTCCCCAAGATATGGTGGGACTCATTAGCCAAGGGTGGATGCCAGCTTCCTGCATGGCAGGTAAGTGAGCAGGGGACGTGTCCCATGCTTAGCATTTTGGCGGCTATCTGGGTCCCTGAGTCCCATGTCAGGAGCTTATGAACAGATGCTCAAGGGTCTCCTTCCATGTACCCAAAGGCCCCCAGGGAAGCTGCATGCATGTTCTGCTGCTGCCTTTTCTCAGGTGAGTTCACTCTTTGTGGGGACTCTCCCTCCAAGTGCAGAGAAATCCCCACACCCTCTCCCAGCTTCCCCCAGGAGTAACATCCTTGCAAAACTATGGTGCAGAATCACAGCCGGGATATCGACATTGATGCAGTCTGGATCTTAGTTCAGATCTTCCCAGTTCTGCTTGTTCTCATTGTGTGTGTGTGTGTGTGTGTTTAGTTCTGTACAGTTGTGCCACATGTATAGGTTTGTGTATCAACCATCACATTCAAGATATTTTCTGTGACAGATACTTTTTTTTTTACACTCCTTGTTCTTTTTTTTTTTCTTTTTGACAAAGACTCTCACTCTGTCGCCTAAGCTGGAGTGCAGTGGTGTGATCTCAGCTCACTGCAACCTCTGCCTCCCTGGTTCAAGTGATTTTCCGACCTCAGCCTCCCGTGTAGCTGGGACTACAGCACCCACCACCATGCCCAGCTAATTTTTGTATTTTTACTAGAGACAGGGTTTCACCATGTTGGTCAGGCTGGTCTCAAACTCCTGACCTCAAGTGATCCGCCCACCTTAGCCTCCCAAAGTGCTGGGATTACAAGTGTGAGGTACCGCACTCAGCCTTGTTCTTTTACAAACTCTTATTCTGGTTTTATAATGTCTCAAAAAGACACAGCACTAAACTGCTTCATATCCATGATTAAATGAAAACCTACCCTGCCATTCTTTTCTAGCCCAGTGTTCTAGAAGTTGTTTTTAATCATTTATTGAAGTATATTTCACAGACTATATGTATTTATATAAATGGGTGAGGTTTCACAGATGAAAACCTGTGGTGCCATCACCGTTGAGACACAGCATGTCTCCATCTCCTGCAAGCACAGCTCTCACCACAAGATGAACCCCTCAAACTGCCCTTTTACAGCCACACCCACCCCTCTGCCTGCCACACCCACCCCACCATCCGCAACCCCTGGCAGCCACTAACCTGTTCTCCATTTCTCTACTTCTGTCACTTCAAAAACACAGTATACGTATGACTTTTTGGGATTCGCTTTGTTCGTTTTATTTGATTCCAAGTTGTTGCTTAGAATCAGGTCTATTCCCCGATGGCAGGGTGGCATTCCATTTGTTTAACGGTGGCATATACTCACTGTGGAATGTCCAAGGACATGTGGTTTGTGGCTCGTTAAGGGGATGTTATCAGTCAAACTGCCGTGAACAAACATTCGAGGAGACGTTTTGGTAAGAACACAAGTTTTCATCGTTCTAGGGTAAATGCCCAAGAGTACAGTTGCAGAGTCATGTGGTAATTGAACGGTAATTCCATGATTCGTTTTTATAAGAAACTGATGGTCTTTTCCCAAGTAGACTGTATGGTTTTACAGGCCCACCAGTGAGGTATGAGTGATCCAGTTTCACCGTGTCCTCCCCAGCAGCACAGGGCGTTGTCACTGTTTTAAATCTTTTTTTTAATATAAAGTATATATATTTAAGTATATAATTTGGCAAGTTGTACAGATGTATAAACCTGCGAAACCATCACCACCATGAAGATACAAATGTTTCCCTCACTGCAAGAGTTTCCTGTGAGATTGTGCAGTCGCTCCCCACCCTCCCCCGGAACCCATCCCCTCTCCCAGGCACCCCCTGACATGCTTTTCTTCATCGTGGATTAGTTAGCACTTCCTAGAATCTTGTGTAAGTGGAATCCCATTAAGCGTATCCCTTTTTGTGTCTGACTTCTTTCCCTTAGGATATTATCTCGAGGCCCATGTTGGATCAGGAGTTCATTGCTGGGTAGTACTTGATTGAATGGACACACCAGAATTTGTCGATTCATTCACCTGGTGACAGATGTCCGAGTAGTTTTCCTGCCTCTGGCTTTGTAAATGAAGCCATTGTGAACATTTGTGTGCAAGCTGTTGTGGGGATATAGGCATTCTTGGGTAAACACCTAGGAGTATAATTGCTGGATTATATAGTAAGGATATGTTTAACCTTATAAGAAACTGCCAGTTTTCCAAAGTGGTTGAAGTAGTTTCTGTTCCCTCCAGCAGGGTGTGAGGGTTCAGTTGCTCCACATCCCTGCCAACACTTGGTATTTTGACTTTTTTTTTTTTTTGAGAGATGGAGTCTTGCTCTGTTGCCCAGGCTGGAGTGCATGGTGAGATCTCGGCTCACTGCAACCTTTGCCTCATTGGTTCAAACGATTCTGCAGCCTCACTGCACACCTGTAATGTAGCTGGGATTACAGGCAGGCACCACCACACCCGGCTAATTTTTGTATTTTTAGTAGAGACAGGGTTTCACCATGTTGGCCAGGCTGGTCTAGAACTCCTGACCTCAGGTGATCCGCCCACCTTGGCCTCCCAACGTGCTGGGATTACAGGCATGAGCCACTGCGCCTGACCTTGGATGTTTGAACTTTAGCGATTCTGATAAGTCTGCAGGATAGTTCATTTCACGTATGTGAGTGTGTGCGCGCACCTGTGTATTTTCCAGCTTCTTTGTTTTTGATTTGTGGGATATAATTTACATATGGTAAAATTCAGCCTTTAATTTAGCATACAATTTTTTTTTTTTAAGAGGTAACATTTTCAGTCATCAAAAAGTAAAATTACTCGCACCGAAACCCAAGAATCACTGTTTCTTGTAGTGGTGGTTTAAACAGAGGTGCAAATAGCAAGTGAATCTTGTCACCTTTGATGGGCTGTGGCCATGCCCCTCAAAGTGAATTTGGAGGTTCTACATCCCTTGCGAAAAAGAAAAAAGTGAAATTAGCCGGCATAGTGGCATACACTTGTAGTCCCAGCACTTTGGGAGGCTGAGGTGGGAGGACCACTTGAGCCTGGGAGTTCAAGACTAGCCTGGGCCACATGGTGAGACACCATCTCTTAAAAAAAAAAGCTGGACACAGTGGCTTGTGCCTGTGGACCTAGCTACTTGGGAGGCTGAGGTGGGAGGATCACTTGAGCCCAGGAGGTCGAGGCTGCAGTGAGCCATGATCATGCCACTGCACTCCAGCCTGGGCAACAGAGTAAGACCCTGTGCATGCCATGCACTTCTAAAGGAATGGGAATCCATCTGGGATCCCACCATGATCCCACATTTTATGTAGGAGCCATGGGGGGCACATGGCGCCAGTCACTCCGGCCCAGTTTCTTGAATACTGATGATGTTTCTGTTTCCATCTTCTGCACTTCCCAGAAGCTGGCGAAGGTTCCCGCCAGTGGGCTTGGTGTGAACGTGACCAGCCAGGACGGCTCTTCCCCGCTGCATGTCGCCGCGCTGCACGGCCGGGCGGACCTCATCCCCCTCCTGCTGAAGCATGGGGCCAACGCAGGTGCCAGGAACACAGACCAAGCCGTCCCGCTCCACCTGGCCTGCCAGCAGGGCCACTTTCAGGTTCGGGCTCTGCATCGCAGGCCGCAGAGCAGGGTTTCCGCTCTTGGCTAGGACCTTGGTGGAAGTGCCACGGGGGTGTGGTGGACACTGCTCCCCGAGCCCTGAGATTCTGAGGTGTACACGGTAGGCCACTCAGCCTTAGGGCACAGAGCCCTGGTGCTCCCTGGGGGTGGAGCCAGCCCTCCCCCCACTGCCACTCCCATCCGGGTGGTGCTGAGGTTGTCATTCTAATTCTGCACCAGCAGGAGCTGGCTCTTGAGCTTGTGTGGTGGCCACCAAGGAATGTCCCCAGGGTCATCTTACACCTTTACACCCCAGCAGAGCTTGCTCTGGGCCAAACAGTTGAAAACTTCATAAGAACAGTCAACATCCCATAGAGGGGCTTAAGGGAGAATTTTGGAGTGATTAGCTTTTTGAAAGTTCTGTTTTTCTTTGCCTTTTTTTTTTCTTTTGAGACAGGGTCTTGCTCTGTCTCCCAGGCTGGAGTGCAATGGTGCAGTCTCAGCTCACATCACAATGTAGCCTCAACCTTCTGGGCTCAAACAATCCTCTCATCTCAGCCTCCCGAGTAGCTGGGACTACAGGTGTGCACCACCACACTCAGATACATTTTTATTTTTTTGTGGAGATGATTTCACCATGTTGTCTAGACTGGTGTTGAACTCTTGGACTCAAGCGATCCTTCCATCCCGGCTTCCCCAAGTGCTGGGATGACAGGCATGAGCCACAGCATCTGGCCCTGCTTTTCTTTAAGGAAAACTGTGTGAATATTTTTTTCATTTTCCTTTATCAGTTCTGTTAAGACAGGGCCATATGTCAGGTCTTACATCTCTCTCGCCAACACCTAGCGTAGAGCTTCAGGCATCTTTTTTAATCTGTAAAATTGGAGTGGCGATTGCAGCTCTCCCTGGGGTAGAAAGGATAGAAAGGGGAAGTGAGATCACCATCGCTAAAACCTTGCAAACCCCATGTCGGCGCCCTTGGGACTGCATCCCGGATGCCAAGGCAACGTCCGTTCCCATCGGAGAACCCTGTGTGGGAAGGTGCACATTGCCCACATGGAGCAGCCCCGCAGCAGACGCTAGCCCTCCCCTGCTCACCTGGTTCCTTTTTATCTGAGGGCCTAAAGAGTCTTCTCCATAAGCTCAGAGATGGCTGGGTGTGGTGGCTTATGCCTGTAATCCCAGCACTTTGGGAGGCTGAGGCTGGCGGATCACTTGAGATCAGGAGTTTAAGGCCAGCCCTGCCAAAGTGGTAAAACCCCCTCTCTACTGAAAATACAGAAAATTAACCAGGCGTGGTGGCGTGCCTGTAGTCCCAGCTGCTCAGGAGGCTGAGGCACAAGAATTGCTTGAACCTGGGAGGCAGAGACCGCAGTGAGCTGAGATCACGCCACCGCACTCCAGCCTGAGTGACAGAGTGAGACTCTGTCTAAAAATAATAAACCCAAACCAAAAAAAAATTAATAAGCTCAGAGACAAGTCAAAAGAATATCAGATTTGAGGATTTCTCTCCAGAAATTTTGTTTTCTTCTTATTTTTCTCATAATTTTTCTCCAGCAGGAAATGACAGAAATTTTGATTAAGTTTGCATGTTTTTCTTCTTTGGCGTAGGTGGTGAAGTGTCTATTAGATTCCAATGCAAAACCCAATAAAAAGGACCTCAGTGGAAACACGCCCCTCATTTACGCCTGCTCCGGTGGCCATCACGAGGTTGCTGCACTGCTGCTACAGGTGAGGGCCCCTCCCCACCCCCTGGCCGACATGCCTACACCAGTTAGCCTCCACCCAGTGACCCCCGCAGTGCACTTGGGATGGAGAGACTGGGCCACCCATCAGCCCGGGGTCTCTGGGGAGAGGAGTGTGGCGGGCGCCTTCCCATGCAGGGTTCTCCGATGGGAATGGACGGTGACTTGGCATCTGGGATGTAGTCCCAAGGGCTCCGATGCTGGTTTTGCCAAGGGTTTGGGTCTCACCTCACTGACTATGAGTCACACTGTTACCTGAGCATGGGCTGAGTGGCCACCTCTGTCCCTGCTGCTAGATTAGAATTTCTTAAAGACATAGGGAAAAACCAACTTGTCCATGACTCTGCCACTCAAGGGAAACTCTTTTTGGTGGACTTAAAAAAATGTATATAGTGTCAGTGTGGTTTTCTTTTTGAGATGGGAGTCTCGCTCTGTCACCCAGGCTGGAGTGCAGTTGTGCAATCTCGGCTCACCGCAACTTCCTCCTTGCAGGTTCAAGCGATTCTCCTGCGTAAGCCTCCCGAGTAGCTAGGACTACAGGCATGTGTCACCACACCCAATTAATTTTTTTTTTTGTATACTTAGTAGAGACGGGGTTTCACCGTGTTAGCCAGGATGGTCCCGATCTCCTGACCTCGTGATCCACCCACCTCAGCCTCCCAAAGTGCTGGGATTACAGGCTTGAGCCACCGTGCCCGGACTTTTTGTTTTTTTGAGACAAGGTCTTGCTCTGTGGCCCAGGCTGGAATGTAGTAGCACCCTCACGGCTCAGTGCAGCCTCAGTTTCCCAGGCTCAGGCCATCGTCCTGCCTCAGCCTCCCAGGTAACTGGGACTACAGGTATGCACCACTGCACCTGACTATTTTTTGCTGTTTGTTTTTAGTAGAGAGGGGGGTCTCACTATGTTGCCCAGGCCTGTCTCAAACTCCTGGGCTCAAATGATCGATCCTCTAGCCTCAGCCTCCTAAAGTGCTGCATTACAGGTGTAAGCCACGGCACCTCACCACGTTTTCTCCACCCTCCCCTCCCCTTTTTCTAAGATGGAGTCTCGCTTTGTCGTCCAGGCTGGAGTGCAGTGGCATGATCTTGGCTCACTGCAGCCTCTACCTCCAAGGTTCAAGTGATTCTTCTGCCTCAGCCTCCCAAATAGCTGGGACTGCAGGCGCCCAACATCATGCCCGGCTAATTTTTTTTTTCCTAGTAGAGACGGGGTTTCACTCTGTTGGCCAGGCTGGTCTTAAACTCCTGACCTCAGGTGACTCACCTGCCTCGGCCTCCCAAAGTGCTGGGATTACAGGCATGAGCCACCGCGCCCAGCCGCAAGTACTGTTTTCTATCTTCTTATTTAATGTAGAAACCTGTTCATTCAAACCTTGATTTTTAATGGTTGCATAACCATGGATATCCATAATGATTTTTTTAACCTGTTTCTGCGTTGCACGTTTAAGTGGCTTCTGTTTGCTATTAGGATACATGCTGCAGTGAACACTTTGTCTATAAATCTTTTTTCTCAGTATCAGTTTGTTCCACCAAATTTTAAGAAAACTTTCAGACATAAGAAAAGTTGAGTACTTGTGCACCCGCAGCCAGATTCCATGCTGATGTTTCGTAGCACTCTGTTTGCTCGTGCGGTTTCTCTTTCCAGCATGGGGCCTCCATTAACGCGTCTAATAATAAGGGCAACACGGCACTGCACGAGGCTGTGATTGAAAAGCACGTCTTCGTGGTAGAGCTGCTGCTGCTCCACGGTGCGTCAGTTCAGGTGCTGAACAAGCGGCAGCGCACGGCTGTAGACTGTGCCGAACAGGTAGGTGGAAAGGGTCAAAGAGCCGAGGGCATCCTGAGCTCCTCACAGCTGTCTCTGGATCCCTTGTGTTTAAACTACATCTGAAATAGCAACAGCCGGCCCTTAGTATCACTGGACTGGGTGTAGTTGGTGTGCCAGAAGTCTCCAGCATGGATTGATGGCTGGTCCCCGGTCCCCTGGTCAGAGGTGGCTCTCTGGGAACCAGGAATCATTCTTTCATGGGTGGGTTTCCTATTTTTTTCTTTTTTTGAGATGGAGTCTCACTCTGTCACCAGGCTGGAGTGTGGTGGCGTGATCTCGGCTCACTGCAACCTCCCTCTCCCAGATTCAAGCAATTCTCCTGCCTCAGCCTCCTGAGTAGCTGGGACTACAGGTGCATGCCACCACACCTAGCTAATTTTTATATTTTTAGTAGATAACGGGGTCTCATCATGTTGGTCAGGATGGTCTTTATCTCTTGACCTCATGATTCGGCCTCCCAAAGCGCTGGGATTACAGGTGTGAGCCACTGTGCCTGGCTCGCAGGTGGTTTTCAAAGGCCTGAGTGAAGAGGCTCCCCCCAGCCATTAATAGGGCTGTGGTCCAGTAGTTAGGTAGAGTCAGGCACTCAAGGGGAAGGAGCAAGTCATGACATTCTGGTCCCACAATCCCTGAAGCATGAACTCAACTGTTGTCTTAGCAGCAAGATGGAGGTTTCTTTAGTTGGTGGATTTCAAACTCCTTGAGGCCAGGCGCAGTGGCTCATGCCTGTAATCCTAGCACTTTGGGAGGCCAAAGAAGGAGAATCACTTAAACACAGGAACTGATGACTAGCTTGGGCAACATAGTAAGACCCCCATCTCTACAAAAAATCAGCAAGCATAGTGGTGCACCTGTAGTCCCAGCTACTCAGGAGGCTGAGGTGGGAGGATCGCTTGAGCCCCGGAAGTCGAGGTTGTAGTGAGCTGATATTGTGCTCTCCAGCCTGGGTGACAGACTGTCTCAAAAAAACGAAAGTAAAAGTCCTTGAGTCCTGTAGGAGTCGTGATTATCAGTGCACTGCCTCCTCTAGTGCCGTGCGTGCTCACGTGGAGAGCAGTGGGGAGGTGTCCTTTACCCATGGCGAGCAGGCAACTCTTTCTGTTCCTGTTTTCATGCTGAGTCTTTCTTTTGTTTGCTACTTAAGACAGAGAGCTGTTAAGTGACACAACTGAGATGCTAACCTCACCATCAATCCACTCTATGGTTAGGCTTCTTAATTTTTTTTTCTTAAGACAGAGTCTTGCTCTGGTCTTGCTCTGTTGTGGCTTGATGTTGGCTCACTGTAACCTCTGCCTCCTGAGTAGCTGGGATTACAGGCTTGCACCACCATGCCCATCTAAATTTTCTTTTTTTGTATTTTTAGTAGGGACAGGGTTTTACCATGTTGCTCAGGCTGGTCTTGCACACCTGACCTCAACTGATCCACCTCCCTTGGCCTCCCAAAGTGCTGGGATTACAGATGTGAGCCACTGTGCCTGGCTTCCTCCTAATTTTCAGTGACAGAATTGAAATAGTTTAACTTCAGTTTAGGCCAGATGCGATGGCTCATGCCTGTAATCCCAGCACTTCGGGAGGCCAAGGTGGGTGGATCATGAGGTCAGGAGATTAAGACCATCCTGGCCAACATGGTGAAACCCCGTCTCTACTAAAAATATAAAAATTAGCTGGGCATGGTGGCATGTACCTATAATCCCAGCTACTCGGGAGGCTGAGGCAGGAGAATTGCTTGAACCAGGGAGTCGGAGGCTGCAGTGAGCCGAGATCCCATCACTGCACTCCAGCCTGGCGACAGAATGAGACTCCATCTTAAAAAAACAAACACAAACAAACTCTCAGTTTAGTACTTCCTTAAATGATTATAATGAATGTGTGTGTTTTAAATTTTATCATTATTTTTTGAGACAGGGTCTCACTCTTGCCCAGGCTGGAGTATAATGGTGCAGTCTTGGCTCACTGCAGCCTTGACCTCTGGGCTCAGATGATCCTCCCGCCTCAGCCTCCCAAGTAGCTGGGACTATAGGTGGTGTGCCACCATGCCTACCTAATTTTTTTTTTAAATAGAGACGGGGTTTCGCCATAGTGGCCAGGCTGGTCTTGACTGCCTGGGTTCAAGCAGTCCACCTGCCTTGGCCTCTCAAAGTGCTGGGATTACAGGTGTGAGCCACTGTGCTTGGTTAATTCATGTTTTAGTGAGTACTTATCATATGGGAGTCCTCAGCCTCATAAACATATGATAATAGATCCTATTATGGTTGAGCTGGTTGCACGGAGTGGTGGAACCTCCAGCTTGGAGGCCATGGACAGGCTACAGCCGGGCTCCCCACACAGGGTTGCTTTTACCACTGGGCTTTATGGCCTCCAAGTTCCATCTGTAATTATTTCTGAGCTTGTTTTTGCCCAGCCACACTAATAGTGATGTTTAGTTAAAAAACAAATAACCTATGAAAAAAGAATAAAAATATGACTGTTACCTTTTCCTTTTCAAATTGCAGAATTCAAAAATAATGGAATTGCTTCAGGTGGTACCCAGCTGTGTTGCCTCATTAGATGATGTGGCCGAAATCGACCGCAAGGAGTATGTTACTGTGAAGATCCGGAAAAAATGTAAGAGTTTACATTCTTTCTGTCATGCTCAACTTGGGTTTCTTTAGACATTCATGGGTGGTTGCTGGTGTTCATTTAATTATATATTTGAAGTATAATTATAATCATGGCTGGTGGGGGGGGATACAGGCACCGGATACAGGCAAAGAAATATATGTTACCTCCCACTTCATCAGACTACAGGTAAGGTTTTTTTGCTACTAGTTTTCTGGTTGATGGTAATGATGTATCCTGAGGAAGTAAGACAGAAACTGTCCACACTACTTTGAAGGTTCAGGCATCCCTCTGTGGAGATGGGGAACAGTCTAAGGTAGTTTCTTTCATGCCTCATGTTCCCAAGTCAGGTATTCTGGGCATCTTCTGGACATCCAGGGTGAATGCTACCTTTTAAGATTTTCTTTCTTTTTTTTTTTTTTTTTTAAATTTAAGTTCTGGGGTTCAGGTTCAGATCTTGCAGGATTGTTGCATAGATACACACATGCCGTGGTTTGCTGCCTCCATCCCTCTGTCACCTACATCAGGCATTTCTCCCAATGTTATCCCTCCCTAACCTCCCCACCCCTCAACAGACCCCAGTGTGTGATATTCCCCTCCCTGTGCCCATGTGTTCTCATTGTTCAACAGCTGCATATGAGTGAGAACATGTGGTGTTTGGTTTTCTATTCTTGTGTCAGTTTGCTGAGAATGGTTTCCAGATTCATCCATATCCCTACAAAGGACTTGAACTCATCCTTTTTAATGGCTGCATAGTATTCCATGGTATATGTGCCACCTTTTTTAAATCCAGTCTATCATTGATGGGCATTTGGGTTGGTTCCAGGTCTTTGCTATTGTAAACAGTGCTGCAATGAACATACATGTGCATGTGTCTTTATAACAGAATGATTTATAATCCTTTGGGTATATACCCAGTAATAGGATTGCTGGGTTGCTGGGTCAAATAGAATTTCTATTTCTAGGTCCTTGAGGAATCACCACAGTCTGTTGTACTAATTTACACTCCCACCAACAGTGTAAAAGGGTTCCTATTTCTTCACATCCTCTCCAACATCTGTTGTCTCCAGATTTTTTAATGATTGCCATTCTAACTGGCGTGAGATGGTATCTCAATGTGGTTTTGATTTGTCTTTCTCTAATGACCAGTGATGTTGAGCATTTTTTTCATATGTCTTGGAAGTAACGCCACACATCTACAACCATCTGATCCTTGACAAACCTGACAAAAACAAGTAATGGGGAAAAGATTCCCTGCTTAATAAATGGCGTTGAGAAAACTGGCTAGCCATGTGCAGAAAGCTGAAACCGTACCCCTTCTTTGCATCTTACACTAAAATTAACTCCACATGGATTAAAGATTTAAACATAAAAGACCTAACACCATAAAAACTCTGGAAGAAAACCTAGGCAATACCATTCAGGACATAGGCATAGGCAAGGACTTCATGACTAAAACACCAAAGCAATGGCACAAAAGCCAAAATAGACAAATGAGATCTAATTAAACTTAAGGGTTTCTGCACAGCAAAAGAAACCATCATTAGAGTGAACCGGCAACCAACAGAATGTGAAAAAATTTTTTGCAATCTACCCATCTGACAAAGGGCTGATATCCAAAGTCTACAAAGAACTAAAGCAAATTTACAACAACAAAAAACGCATTCAAAAGTGGGCAAAGGATATGAACAGACACTTTTCAAAAGAAGACATTATGAGGCCAACAAACATAAGATTTTTATTTATTTTTTTTTGGGACAGGGTCTCACTCTTGTTGCCCAGGCTGTAGTGCAGTGGTACGATTGTGGCTCACTGCAACCTCTGCCTCGTGGGTTCAAGCGATTCTCCTGCCTCATCTTCCTGAGTAGCTGGGATTATAAATGTGTGCCACCATGCCTGGCTAATTTTTCTATTTTTTATAGAGATGGGGTTTCACCATGTTGTTAACCAGGCTGGTCTCGAACTCCTGACCTCAAGGGATCCGCCCACCTCAGCCTCCCAAAGTGCTGGGATTACAGCCGTCACGTCCAGCCTCAAGATTTTTTTTTTTTGAAAGTTGGCATGTGTACAGAGGTTGATTATAAGTGGAACAGCAGTTGCCAAACTGCAGTGGGACTGAAGTATTTTCTTTTTAAAATGTTTAGAAGGGGGTCCTTGTTCTACTTTTTTAAAAAAATTGCAGTATGAAATATCTCATGCAGTGAGATACACAATAATGCAATACAATAATATGAATAAATCCATTCACATATCTGGATAACCCTGAGACTGTCTCACCGTAATTAGCTGTGGCTGGCAGAGTTATTTATCTTAAGGATTTATCTTTCTCTTTCTTGGGGATTCTCATAGTACAGGCTGAGTATCCCCCATCTGAAATGCTTGGGACCAGAAGCATTTTAGGTTTGGGAATATTTGCATTATACTCATTGGTTAAGGATCCAAATCAGGAAATCAGATTCTTTTGACCATCATGTCAAAGAGTTCAAAATGTCTCAGATTTTGTAGCTTTTTTTGAGATGGATTCTTGCTCTCTTGCCCAGGCTGGAGTGCAGTAGTGTAGTCTCAGCTCACTGCAACCTCTGTCTCCTGGGTTCAAGTGATTCTCCTGCCTCAGCCTCCCAAGTAGCTGGGATTATAGGTGCATGCACCATGCCTGGCTAAGTTTCTGTATTTTTGGTAGAGATGGGGTTTCTCCATGTTGCCCAGGCTGTTCTTGAACTCCTGACCTCAATTGATCTGCCCTCCTCGGCCTCCCAAAGTGCTGGGATTACAGGCACGAGCCACTGTGCCTGGCCTGTAGCATTTTTGGTTTCAGATTTTTGGATTGGAGATACTCAACCTGTTATAAATAGATACTAGCTATGTTTCTTTAAACAAATTGAGTGCTTAATTTTCTAAATTTTGTAAAAGAGAGAATGGAAAGATTGTATCTATGCTGTAATTTTAAAACAATCTTTACACTGTTTTTGAAGATTTTAGATGTTTATCCTTTTATCTACAGGGAACTCAAAACTGTATGATCTACCAGATGAACCTTTTACAAGACAGTTTTACTTTGTCCACCCGGCTGGTCAGTTTAAGTGAGTATAAACATCAGGTTGATTTCTGTGGTTTTGCCCCTAGTTTACTCAAAGCTGGCTGTAGCCTGCTTCAGTTTTAACTGGTTATGGATAAATCTGCACTAATCATGTCAAAAATGCTGCCACCTTATGGCCAGCCAGAGTGTTTCATGCCACTGTCCCAAATGTTTGTTTTATTTTGGGTTTTAGGGGAAAGACTTCAAGGGAGATTATGGCAAGAGACAGAAGTGCCCCTAATTTAACCGAAGGTTCTTTGCATGAGGTGAGTTATTAAACACTGGCTTGTAATCATATTTTCTAAAGCTTGGCTTGGTCAAAAGTAATCCATAGTAAACACTTTTCTCCATGATGGTCATCTTCATTATCCCTGCACCGTATGAGTTAGCAACAATTAAAACTGGGATTATCTCATGGGACAGTCTAGAGTACAGACTTCACTGATTGTTGTATTTAAAAGTACGTTTCTGAGCAGAGAAAAGAGAGTGAGGTAAGAGTGGAAAGTGTTACATGTGTGGGAAGCTGCAGGCCTTGATTTCAGGAGGGGAAACATCTCAAACTTCACTGTGGTTTTAATCACCAAAGAAAACGACAGTTTCTTTACAGACAGGTAAACAGTATCTCCAAATACGGAATACAGTTGCTCAGACAATTATGTGGCCATTTTCCTACTGTATTTTTAATTAATTAATTAGAGACAGAGTCTCTCACTCTGTGGCCCAGGCTGGAGTGCAGTGGCGTGATGTCCGCTCACTGCAGCCTCCACCTCCCGGGTTCAAGCATTCTCCACCTCAGCCTCCCAAGTAGCTGGGACTACAGGCGTGTGCCACCATGCCCGGCTAATTTTTTTGTATTTTTAGTACAGACGGGGTTTCACCATGTTCTCCAGGCTGGTCTTGAACTCCTGACCTCAGGAGATCCACCCGCCTCGGCCTCCTAAAGTGGAGGGATTACAAGTGTGAGCCACCATGCCCAGTCCCTGCTGCATTTTTAAATTGCACAGAAGCCAGACTGACAACCTGTGATCCGAAACAGTGATTCTTCTTAGAACCACGGCTTTCCTTATTGGTGATGAGAATTTATAGTGTATATGGCATAGGCTTGTTGGAATAAATACACAAAAGTTGTAAACTGTTGTTTTAGATAATGAAAATGATTTAAATTAACATGACTAATTTTGATATCCTATTTAGTCTTATGTGGCATTGCTAGTAGACCTGCTGCTTTGTGGGAAAGCCACAAACATTGAAATCGGCCTGTTTCATCATAGTGCTAACTTTTTCTTTGCTAGCTGTGGGACTTCAGGCTGGTGGCTTAACTTTGCTGATCCCGTTTCCTCAGCTATAAAATGGGATAACAATAGTACATGCTTCCTAGAGTCAAAGATTGTGAAAACCCGTGAAACATTTGCCCTGTGTCTGATACATGCAGCGTGCACATGCCATGTTACCGCACAGGGATGTGAGAGTTGAAATTATGCCTGTCGGCCAGGCGAGGTGGCTCACGCATGCAGTCCCAGCACTTTGGGAGGTCGAGGCAGGCAGATCATAAGGTCAGTTCAAGACCAGCCTCCTGGCCAATATGGCAAAACCCCTTCTCTACCAAAAATACAAAAATCAGGTATGGTGGTGTGTGCCAGTAGTCCCAGTTACTTGGGAGGCTGAGGCAAAAGAATCACTTGAACCTGGGAGGCAGAGGTTGCAGTGGGCTGAGGTTGTGCTGTTGCACTCCTGTCTGGGTGGCAAAGTGATATTCTCAACTTAAAGTGATTCTTTTGCCTCAGCCTAAAAAGGGGGGACAACGGCTCACACCCATTATCCCCCCACTTTGGGAGGCTAAGGCGGGTGAGTCACGATGAGGTCAGGAGTTCAAGACCAGGCTGGTCAACATGGTGAAACCCGTCTCTACTAAAAATACAAAAATTAGCTGGGCATAGTGGCACATGCCTGTAATCCCAGTTACTTGGGAAGCTGAGGCAGGAGAATTGCTTGAACCAGGACCCAGGAAGCGGAGGTTGCAGTGAGCCGAGAGTGTGCCACTGCACTCCAGCCTGGGCTATAGAGCAAGACTCCATCTCAAAAAAATAAATAAATAAATTATGCCTGTCAAGTACTGAGCACATTTTGTGACACTAAGCACTAAGGGACAGCTGTCACTGTCATGGTGGTAGCTTCCACTACAGTGAGGATATGTACTTTTCAAAATGTACTTTTTCTTTAGCCAGGGAGGCAAAGTGTCACACTGAGTCAGAATAATCCGCCTGCTCAGAGTGTACCTCATGCTGCTGAGAAAGGCAACAGCGACTGGCCAGAGAGGCCTGGACTGACACAGACTGGCCCTGGACACAGGCGGATGCTGCGGAGACACACGGTGGAGGATGCGGTCGTGTCGCAGGACCCGGAGACTGCTGGCCCCCTCTGCACTCCCCAAGAGGTTAGTGCTTCCCAGTCCTAACAGGAATGAGGAGTCGTTAACCCACTGCCAAGAAGCAACAAGATGCTGAGTGTGAACACATCTGAGGACTAAATGTACTTCCATGAAACTGGCTAGAGAAGTTTTCAGTGCCAAGTTCCTGAAAGTTTTTCTGTGGCTGAGAAAAGAAGGCAACAACAAATTCACCATCCCTCTCCTCTTCAAAGCTAATGAATACACTTGAAACAAATTCCAATAGCGTCCAGATCCTTAAGCCAGAAGTACATGCTTTTTAAGTATGAGGGTTTGCTGGGCACGGGGAGAGAGGTTTCACCACCAGATTCTGACCTCCTCCTCCCGAAAGGTGCTAAACCTCTCTGACCTGTGTATGTTATTTGCAAACCACAGCTAGAATTCCTCCATCTGGAATTAAGCCGGAGAGAAACAATTTAGGTTTCATGGTACTAGAGAGGCCAGGCTGAAATGTCATATCTGAAGGAAGAAAACAGCTGGACAATGTTTGTCTACAAAGCAACACTTGAACCAAAAGATGCCTCAATCCCATTTTGATGTTCATTTTAGTGCAAGGATGCATTAGACCTGTTCCACATCATGCATATAGGAAAGGCTGGTTATCATTTTCCTTCTAACAAGTAACTATTCCGTTTTCTGCATATGCATCTGTAGCAGTGTTCTAGAAACAGCCCTTTCTGTTGAGAACCTCCCTTGAATGTCACACTCACATCTGTCGGATGGTTACTGGATTAGAGAGTAGATTTGGCACATCTTTTCTTAGTCTTTTGATTCAAATTCAAAACTTACAGCACAAACCAGGTCAAAGTTACTTTTGGTTAGAATTTATTGCCATTTATTCCTTTTTATAAATTTCTATAGATTACACTGTTATTTTTTTATGTTACTGGCCTAGAGCTACAACTATGGGTTTGTCTCGAGTCCATTTTCAAATGCCCTTGTAATAGGGAAACGGTTTTGTGCATGTTCTTGGAAATACTTGTGTATGTACAGAAGGGAGGGGTTATTTTTCTACAAAGTAATTTATGATTTCTAATTTTCTAATGTGCCTTGGATATGTGCCAAATGATGGAAAAGAAACAGTAAACTTTATGATGATTCTTGAGTGTGTCATGGTATGCTTTTTTAGTTGTTTGGCTGTGTATGTTTCTCGGCCTCTGCTGTAAACATGTGCTTTACGTGTACAAAAAACCGTCCCCACTGAATGGATAGACATTTTTTGGTTCTAGATGTGAGACTGAAACATGGGAACTTGATCACTTAGATCATTATCCCTCTATCTGACCAAGGCTGACTTAATCCAGTAGGCACAGTGCTCAGGGCCCACAAAAATTTTTTCTTTGAAAATTGGAAGAATAAAATGACCATAGCTTCCTACCCCAAACAGGAAATGAGACCTGTTGCTTTGCTAATTTCTTTGTTCTGATTTTTCCCCCTTTTCATTAAAACCACCTTATCAACTAAAGCTGCTGTGGTTCTATACCATCCCAGTTAAGAAAATATATCCTATAGAGTTTATCACCACAGGTTTTCTCAAGATACAAATACATTTGATACCACCTAATGTTTTGGGGTGGTGCAGTACTTTGAAAACTTTGAGATGGAGTCTTACTCTGTCACCCAGGCTGGAGTGCGGTTACACAACCTTGGCTCACTGTAGCCACCTCCTCCCAGGTTCAAGGAATTCTCCTGCCTCAGCCTCCAGAATAGCTGGGATTACAGGCACCTGCCATCACGCCTGGCTAATTTTTGTATTTTTGGTAGAGGTGGGGTTTCAGCATGTTGGCCAGGCTGGTTCCAAACTCTTGACCTCAAGCAATCCACCCACCTCGGCCTCCCAAAGTGCTGGGATTGCAGGCGTGAGCCACCACGCCTGGCCAAAAATATTTTTATATATACCCATTTAAACAGTTGCCCTGGATGGTAGAATTGTCAAATGAGGAAACGGGTTCAGAAAAATAAGGGGACTTATTTGCAAGGGATCTCACAGCCAGGATCAAGGCCTGGCTGGCAGTGGCAGCCGCAAACTTGGCATACCCTTCCCCTGGAGATTAAATGCTGTGTTTCTTCTTGAGCTATTTTCCATCTTAAAGTGACTCCCTCTATTTAAAAAAAAAAAAAAAAATTGTGTTTTTTCCAACTGCTACTCAAAACTTGACATGACAGTTTAGAAACTGTTAATGCCCTTATTACCATTTTGTGAAGAAAAGTTCTGAATTCAAAGTAGTGCGAGTTCACTGATTTAAATAAGTTTAGAACAACCACTCTCCGCTCCCTAAATGCACTCCAGCCTCTTGCTGCTACCAGAAGCCTCTCCCCTTGTGTACAGAACCACTTTTCATTCTCAGGTGTCTGAAAGACAAGAATCTGACCATCTTTAAACACACTGAGTAGCTGCCATTAGGACAGTGGTTATTCTGCGAGAGAAAGCACAGAACAGAACTTGCAGAGAACTGGCTCACGTCCCCCTAGCATTTTTATGTAAATAAAGCCTAAAGCAAAATTTACCTGTAATTGGGATTTTTTCAAAATTCCTGACCAAATTTGTCTTTTTAAATTACCAGTTTACCCTGACAAAAAATTCCTAACCAGATTTCATCTTATGATCACTGTTCCTTTAAAAAAATGTTGATATTCTTAATGGTTCTACCTACTTAGAATGTTAGATATTATTCTAACACTTTCTTCACTGACAGTAAATACAAATTTCAAATACAGTAGAATGTCCAGTTTAAACATGTATCAGTAATATGCTGGCTAACAGAGACTGGGGTTTGCAAACCACATTTCCCTTCACTTTTCTACTAGTCCCATTCACCTTGTTATCAATTTACTCCTGCACTGGTTCTCACAGGACTAAGACATTTAAAAAGTTACACCAAACAGCTGGCTGATGGTTAGGTTTATGATTTAAATATATGAGTAGTGGCTTGTACCTACAATCTCAGCCACGTGGGAGGCTGAAGTGGGAAGATCACTTGAGCTCAGGAGTTTGAGGCCAGCCTCAGCAACACAGCAAGTCTCCGTCTCTGAAAACAGTAATTTATGAGTGCAGGTTTTCATAACCTAGTGGAAAGAAAGCACAACATAAGAGAGAACATTTGCTTTAAGTCACCTGCAACACTTATCAGTAATGTTACTGAAATGTTTAAATGCTGCACTGTCTCAACTGGACTTGAAATTATTAGAAGTCATTTGTCTTACAAACATATTACTGAAGTAGTATTACCAACATGTCTATTTTGGTCATTACTTTTCAGTCATATCACTCTATAGTTATTTTGGGAGTGGTATTGTTAATTTCACTGCCTCTGAAAAACAGATTATAAATAAGATCAAAGCTAGGAGTTTTTTGTTTTTTTTTTTTTGAGATGGAGTCACCCAGGTTAGAATGCAGTGGTGCGGTCTTGACTCACTGCAACCTCTGCCTCCCGGGTTCAAGTGATTGTTCTGCCTCAGCCTCCCGAGTAGCTGGGGTTACAGGTATGTGCCACCACGCTCAGCTTGGTTTTATATTTTTACTAGAGATGGGGTTTCACCATGTCGGCTAGGCTGGTCTCGAACTCACAACCTCAAATGACCCATCAGCCTCAGCCTTGGCCTCCCAAAGTGCTGGGATTACAGGTATGAGCAACTGCGCCTGGCAAAGCTAGGAATTTTCTTACATTAAGTGGAAGTACTATCTGCAGGAAGTGAAACAGCTTACCTGATTTCAGAACCTAGGTCTTAGAATATTAGATGTGCTCAGATGTTGAACCGGATTTAGTCCGATCCACAGGTTTTAATTCCCCAGTTACTGGTGGCCGCTATGTTTTTCTTCCTGGAGTGCTGGAGCAGCTTGTTTCCACCATGGACACACGGACACTTTCGCTTTTTAATACTCATGGCACCTTTGCAAAGGATATATTCATGCTGGTACACGTGGTTAAAAGCTTCTGGTAGGAAGGGGAAAAATTCAAAACACAGATCTGGCCACTTGGCTATGATACTAAAACAACTTACCCAAATGTTTTATTTTGCATAACAAGTTTATTTTTTTAAAGGCCTATAGACAATAAACAAGGTAAATAATCAGATCTTAACTTCTGTCCTAGAATTGTTCTGTTAAGCTCTAGTCTGTAAGCACTTTTAGTTCAATAATCGTCGTCATCATCAGAGTCCATTACCTTTCTTCTGTTGAACTAGGGGGAAAATTAAATGAGTGTCAGAACATTTCTAAAAGCATAACTCAAATTTTCCAAGAAAAGAAAATTTCTACCCATTTTAGCACGACATTTGTATCTTTAAAGCAACTTAACGTGAACTAAAAGGATGGGAATGGAGTCAACAGGCTTTAAAAAACTGCAACCCTCCCCCGATAGTTTTCACATGTTACAATATGAAAATGTCCCTGAGCTAAAAAATATGTTGTGGCAGATGTATATTCAACATTAATCTTTAGAGGATCCATCTTTTCATTTGCCACGAGCATCTGGGGACACTTACTTTCACTGTTGTCGTCTTTTCTGTTTGCTGGCTTACTTTTTTAAGGATTTCTATTAAACCTTGTTCTGATACCTAGGAGAACCAGAAAAGATAAAACAGTACTTTAAACAAATATTTTACCTCTGCAGGTGGAATCACTTTGTAGTCTTTTTGCAGTGTGGGGAAAGAGTTCAGGACAGAAGGAGTGGTGGGGCAGAAGGTTGAAACTATTGGTTATAACTATTGGTTTAAGTTTCAAATAAAATTTGCTCTGCCATTCCTCATTTGAGAAGGATGGGGAAGTATCCATAAAGTCGCTTCCTCAGGAAAACTGAAAGCTAACAGATATATTTAAGAACACCTTCATTATCACTAGCACAGAGTGACAACCACATATACCACTGTGTTTGGTGTCAGGAATACAGACACACCACTTCTGCCTGACAAGCTTAAATATCCCCTTGAAGGAGGTAAGTCACACTCGAAAAAGATCAACCCAACCAGCTCTCCCACAACTGATACATGCATTCACCATACATGGTGAAACCCCATCTCTAGTAAAAATATATACAAGTGTGAGGGGTTTAGGGGACAGGACTGATTCAGGCAGGGTGTGGCGGGGGCTTCTCAGGGCAGGTGGGGGTCCTCTGGATTTCAAAGGTCAGGTTTGCTAGAACATACCCTTCAAGGCATTACAGCAACACCCAGAACATAACCAAGGGATCTTAGCACATTCTCATCTGTAAAACACACCTGATTTCTACTTACACTGGTAGTATTTTAATTGGTGTTACTGACAAACCTTGCTTCCAGTGTAGCAATTGAAGCTAGCTGACCCTACAGTCACTGGGTCACACAGACACCAACAAGGTTCCAGAGCAACATCAGGAAAGGAACGAAGCAGAGGAACTTGGGAAAGGTAATTTTCTTTTATGGTAGGTATGACTATTCTCTCCTGCAACAATTTCTTCTAAGAGTCAGCAAGGATTCTGTAATCCAGTGAAGATGAAGCTGGCCTTTTGAAGCCATGTTTTCATAAAAGAGGTAACAGCAGGTAAAGATCCTCAAGGCAGTCTAAGCTTACCTTCTCACTTATTTGTCCATATCTTGCCATCTGTATAAGGTAATTCTCTACTGCTTTAGTTTTTTCAGGCTTTACAAGTGCCAAGTTACTTACTAAAAAAGAAAAAATACATATGCAAAGAAGCCATTCAAATCAAATGCACTTACATTTATTATACCTGAAAACTATGCACTATTTCCAAAGCACTTCACAAGCTTGTCTCTCAACCAGTGAAGTAGGTAGGGCGAGACAGTATTGTTATGCCTCTTAAAAATGAGAAAACTGAAGTTCAACCATGCCAATCTCCACATGGCCACATGGGGGTAGTGGCCCAGCCAAGATTAAACCTGGGTTCTCAGATTCTAAGCACCATGCTTCCTGTTTCTTAAAATATACGACTGCCCTCTGGAAAGTGGTTTATCTGTTACACATACATAATGGTGGTGATCCAACTGGCTGCCTTTTCTACACTCAAACTGGAAGCCTCCAGTTGAAATATGGAAGATACCAGTTCATTCTGATTGGCTCATTTTCTTTCTACAGATTTTGGTTTTTATGATTAACAACTCTGAACAACCAAAACTGACAACACATACCAAAAACCCCTAGTCCCCATCACCCATGTCAACTACCAGCAACATTTTGTGATTAGCCCTAGGAGTTGTTTCCTATAAATCTTACCTAATACATACCTAGAGAACATCTTGGTAATAGAAGTGACTGGTCCTTTTAATAGGGATTAAAGTACAGTTTCTCTGTGTGAAGTTTATAAACTTCACACTTCCTACAAATCGCTAGTGTTTTCAGCCTAAACAAATATTTCATCTAGAGATAGTGATTATGGCATATAATCACCCCATTCAACTAACTCAAGCCAACTTTATGGAAATAAAATCAAAGATGCTTACACCTGGCCCGGGCTGACTGATCCAGTACTTGGGCTAAGATACTGTTTCTCATTTCTGCTTCCCTACAACAAAAACATAGGTCAAGCACAATTAGAACAAAGCTGTTGGCATTCAAACATACAAAAAAGAACTCATCCAGTATGTGTCTCCACATGGGCCCTGTGGCGTACTGCTGTGTTACGGTAGTTGCTGTATACCAGGCTGTAGCTACATTCCAGTAGAATCTACTTTTGCCCTTAAAGAATCAGCTTTATATTACACAGGTGAGACCCTACCAGGCTGGAAGGTGAGCTTTACAGTTTTCATCAGTGGAGTCTCAGTTCAAACACTATCACCAACATTTCTTAAGTATTATCGTGTGACAGGTGCTAGAAATTTATAATGGGATTTCAGGGAATTACAAGGACCATGTGACTAATCTATGTAATTTTCTTAGAGATAAAGCTGAGATCCATGAGGCTATGCTCAAGAGACATAGGTAACTCCGGCCAAGTTACAGCCGGAGTTCATGTTTTAAGACAGTTCTATTTTTCTGGGTGGGAAAGGGGAATGAAATTATAACTCTGCAACTATCCTCGCTTCTTCCCACCTACCCAAATAGAAAGTAGTACATGTTCACAGGACAGTGGTCCCATGGACTTCAAGTTTCTTTCAAATGAAGTCCTTTAAGGAATCTAAAAACAAATGAGCACAGATACTTTGGCTGAACTGAGGGAGAGCTGGGGCTGGCTGTGCCCACTATCCACTCCCAGCTCAGAGGCCCGTGGGTTCATGGAATGTGGCTTAAAGCTCATGTCCATAGGCCACTTCTTTATGGTTTGAATATCTCAGCCCTGCCACAAACTTTTTTAAGAGATGGGATCTAGGCTGGGTGTGGTGGCTCACGCCTATAATCTCTGCACTTCGGGAGGCTGAGGTGGGCAGATCGCTTGGGGTAAGGAGTTCAAGACCAGCCTGGCCAACATGGTGAAACCCCGTCTCTACTAAAAATACAAAAATTAGCTGGGCATGGTGGTGGGCACCTGTTCACCTATAATCCCAGCTACCCGGAGGCTGAGGCAGGAGAATCGCTTGAACCTCAGAGGTGGAGGTTGCAATGAACCAAGACTGCACCACTGCACTCCAGCCTGAGTGACAGAGCAAGACTCCATCTCTCAAAAAAAAAAAAAAAAAAAAAAAAAAGATGGGGATCTCACTCTGTTGTTCATGCAGGAGTGCGGTGGTGCAATCACAGCTCACTGCAGCTAGGATCAACTCAAATTCCTGTGTTCAAGTGATCCTTTCATCTTGGCCTCCTAAGTAGCTGGGTCTACAGGCTTTAGTCACTGCACCTGACCTGCCACAAACTATTATCACATAACCCTAAGATGCCATCAATTGTAAGATGCACCATAGTTTTATATAACTCTAAAAAAAGAAAAAAAAAAAAAAACTATAAATGAGAGGTCTAATAGGGACCTCCACTCAAAACTAGGGTATCTTAGGAGGCTGAGATGGGAGCATCACTTGAAGCCAGGAGTTTGAGACCTGCCTGGGTGATACAGTGAGACGCCTATCTCTAAAAGAGTAGTTTAAAACAATTAGCCAGGCATGGTGGTGCGCGCCTGTAGTCTCAGCTACTCGGACGGCTGAGGTGGGAGGATCACTTGAGCCCAGGAGGAGTTTGAGGCTTCAGTGAGTTCTGATTCCACCACTGGAGTATCAAAGAGCAACATTCTCAGTACAAGGTAAAGAAGAAATAAATCTGCCACGCAGTAAGGGGCAGTACAAAAGCTTGCATGCATCTGGTCCTGACGGAAAGAAAAAAAAAAAAAAGTTCAGTCTTACAGGGCTGCTGTCTGAATTCACACTACTAGGGAGGAGGCAGGAAAAAACCTCAAGCAGAGAATTTAACTTTCAGTGGTCTCAGATTAGAAATGTACTCAAGTGATGGCAGAGGCAAAAGTAAATCCCCGCTGGAAGAATCTGGGACAAGAGCAATTCATTCTGAAAGGCATTCTGATTTTAGATACATGAAAATGAAAAGATGTACACGCAGAATCACTGAAATTCAGATCGTTGTATTTCCTTCCTATCACTACTCCAGATGCTTCTTACCATCTGCCTTCTCCTGAACCCTCCCCTGCCTTGCCTATTTCTGCAGACGTAGCACTGTGCCTGGCCCAGAACAGGTGCTCTCTCAGTATTTGCTGGAGAAGAGTTAGAAGGTGGTAGGAGGTGGGGAAGGAGAAATGGAGAATTCTCCCTTAGCTACAGTTTCAGTTTTGCAAGATGAAAACATTCTAGAGTGTGAACACTGCTGAAGAGCACACTTAAAAGTGGCTGAGATAGTGAAATTTTATTTCAACAATTTAAAAAATGGTAGCATGATCGGGTAATCACATACTCATTCAATAAACCTGCCACCGAATCAATTACCTGCATGTGTCTCAGGTGCTCTGCCCTGTGTTGGGGTAAAACAGAATAGTGAGGCAGGCTAAGTGAGGCAGTAGACTCATGTCACTCCCACAAGCGAGGAAGCTGCCACAGCTGCCTATTATCAGGCTCATTTTAAGGTACTCACAGTTTAGCAGAGAAACATCAACCACTAATTGCAATACAAGCCGTGATGTGGCGCTGCACACGTGTTAACTAACAATAACGAAGACACCCTGCGAATGATTTTGGCCAAATCACCATTCCAGCCAAAACAAAAAACTAAGAGTCACCTGTTTAAAATAGCGAACGCAAAAGAAACCCATTTGGTGAAACCACCTTCAAAAACTTCAGTTTCCAGCCCATACCTGTGCTTTGCTTCCTGTTGTGCCGCATCGCCAGGATCCTGGAAAAAAATAAATAAATAAATTTAATAGAGAAATTTCACAGGGGGTGGGGGAAGGAACGGTTCTGTTGTTTCCGATACACAACAGTCTCTTGCAGTGGTAGAAACTCCCCAAATAATTAATAAACTGGGCCTCACAGAAATCAATGAACTAGTTCCCACTTACAATGTTTTGATGAGCGTCTAAAATCACCGTCTCACAGAACGCTTTAGAATACAGAGCACCCCGGGGAGGGGAATTCCCTGACCTGCGAAACCGTGTTTTACGTGCAGAAATAATTTCCGGAAAATAAAACGGGCCTCAATATTAGGGCCGCCGACCATTCAAAGACCAAGCCCTCGGTCCCTAAAGTCCCCGTCCCTTTCTTTATCAGAAACGCCTCACCGGGCGGCCCCTCCCGGCCTGTCAGCCCGGCGGGACGAGCGCTCCTCAGACCCCGCCGCGCTCTCAGCACCGAGAACACAGCGACCCTCAACGCCTGTCGGCTAAACTTGGGTCCGAACAACTGAATTCGGCCCGGCTGCTGCTGGCTCCAAAAGCAGAGACCGTGCTTGGATTCAGGCCGGGCAGGACGAGCCGGCTCCGGGCCGGGAAACCCCACACCTCCACGCCCGTGCAGATCCCGCACGTGGCGGCCCCGCTGCCAGACTCCCAGGCTCCTCGCGACCGGGAAAGCGGCGAGGCCACCTCGGAGCCGGCCACGAGGCCGCCGGGGCAGCGTCGGGGACCCAGGTCCCTGGGGAGGCGCCCAGAGCCACCGCCCCGGAGCCGCGCCCTCCACCCCGGGCGAGGGCGGCGCCCCGCGGGGGCCGGGCCTGGCGGCGGCCGGCCACACTCACCCCGTGCTTGGCCTGCAGCTCCGCCAGCCTCTGCCTCCTCAGAGCCTCCAGCTCCTCTTCCGCCATGGCGCGGCGTCCGCGGTGGAGCAGCCGCGGTCACTCAGCAGACCCTCGGCGCGAGCGCGGCTCTGACCACTGCGCAGGCGCCCGCGGGCCCCAGGCGTCACCAATCCAGCGCGGAGCAACGCCCCGCGCCGCCACCAGGGCGCCGCGAGAGGCCCGATTCCCAGATCTCAGGCGGCCGAGCGCGGGCGCGCGGGGGAGGCGGGGCCTCCGGGATACACCTCCCACCCGTGATCTGCGTCTCTGCGTGGGGGGACGCGGGCTGCGCTGGGGCGGGGCTGCGCTTTGGAAAGGTTAATAGCCGAAAAATGTGGCACCAAACATAATAATTATGGGTACAACGTGCTGGCGGCCTAGAGGGCTAGGCGCTTATTATCTCTATTTATAGATGAGTAACCAGGGGCACAGGAAGGCTGAGTGGGGTGATGGAAACGCCACGCTGGATCGTGGCGGTGGCTGCGTGGCTCCTCGGTGCACACAGAGGTCGGCCGGTGGCTCCCGTGGTCCTGACGATTCGGGAGGCGGCAGGGTCATTTGAGGCCAGAAGTTTGAGACCAGCCTGGGCAATATGGCAAGAGCCTCTCTCTACTAAAAATTTAAAAAACTAGCTGGACGTGGTGGTGTGCACCTGTAGTCCCAGCTACTCAGGAGGCTGTGTTAGGAGATCGCTGGAGTCCGGTAGTTCGAGGCTGCAATGAGCCGTGATCGCTTCACTGCACTCCCGCCTGGGAGACAGAGCCAGACCCTGTCCCTAAAATAAAAAATAAAAAATGTGCACAGACCCTCGCCGTCTGCCTCCTCCACACACAAAAGGGCTTTTCCTGGGAGGATGCTGCAGTGGGCAGCTGTGGCTGGTGTAAACTCTTTGGTGGAATAAAGCCCTTCTGCCTTTGGCTTGTGGGGGTTGGGGACAGAGAGGATATTCAGTTACCTAAACGTGTGACTCATACAGATTCTGTTTGTGTGTGTGTTCTTTTATTTTTTACATTAAAATATACAGATGGGATCTCCCTGTGTTGCCCAGGCTGGCCTCTAACTCCTGAGCTCAAGCAATCATTTTGCCGCGGCCTCCCTAAGGGCTAGTATACAGGCATGAGCCACCACACCTGGCTTGTGTGCTTTGCGACAAAATATACATAACACAAAATTTACCATTTTCACCATTTTCAGATGTATGAAATACATTGAAATTACTGTGCAGTTGTCACTATCATCAGTCTTGGCTCACTGCAACCTCCACCTCCCGGCTTCAAGCGATTCTCCTTCCTCAGTCTCACAGGTAGCTGGGACTACAGACGTGCACCACAAGTCCCGGCTAATTTTGTATATTTTAGTAGAGATGGGGTTTCACCACGTTGGTCAAGCTTGTCTCGAACTTCTGACCTAAAATGATCCGCCTGCCTCGGCCTCCCAAAGTGCTGGGATTATAGGCGTGGACCACTGTGCCCACCATCAATCTCTATAACTTTTTCATCATCCTGAATTGGAACTCTATCCAGTAAAGATTTATGTTGGTTCAAGGGGCCTCCCATGGGAATGGGTGGAGGTGGGAGGGGCCTGAGCGTAATAATCAGTCTCCACCTATCCTCATTCTAGTTTCTATGAATTTGCCTATTCTAGGTACCTCGTATATGTGGAATGATACACTATTTGTCCTTTTGCGACTGGCTTATTTCACCTAGCATATGTCTTCAGGGTTCATCCGTGTTGTAGCATGTGTCAGAACTTCCTTCCCTCTTAAGGCTGAATACATTTCATTGTGTGGATATACCTAGCACATTTTGTTTATCCATTCATGTCAATGGACACTTGGGTTGCCTCCACCTTTTGGCTATTATTAATAATGCAGCTATAAACATGGGTGTACAAATATCTGTTCAGGTCTGTGCTTTCACTTGGATAGATACCCGTAAGACAAATTGTTGGATCATGTGGTATTTCTATGCTGAGAAATGGCCATACCATTATTATTTTTTTTTTATGATAGAGATGGGGTTTCACCATGTTGGCCAGCCTGGTCTCAAACTCCTGACCTCAGGTGATCTGCCTGCCTTGGCCTCCCAAAGTGCTGGGATTACAGGCATAAGCCACTGCACCTGGCCTTGTTCTTCTCTTTCAAAGTTGTTTTGGCTGTTCAGGGTCCCGTGAGATTCTGTATGATTTGCAGGATAGGATTTTTAGTTTCTGCAAAAAATGTCTTTTAGATTTTGGTAGGGATGGAAGTGAATCTGTAAATTGCTTTGAGTGGGATTGGCATCTTAACAGCATTAAGTTTTCTAATCCATGAGGAGGGCATGTCTTTCCATTTATTTATGTCTTCTTTAATTTCAGCAATAATTTGGAATTTTCATTGTACAAATCTTTCACCTCCTTGGTTAAGTCCTAAGTATTTTATTATTTTTGATGCCATTATAAATGAAGTTTTTTTATTTTTAGATTGTGCATGTTAGTGTATAAAATGCATTTTGTGTGTTGACTTTATACCTTACTTTGCTAAATTTTGTTTACTAGTGCTAACAATTTTTTGGTGGTCTTTAGTTTTCTACATATAAAATCATATCCTCTGTGAACAGAGATCATTTTACTTCTTCTTTTCCAATTTGGATCCTTTTTATTTCTTCTTCCCTAATTACTCTGGTGAGGATTTTCATTACTATGTTGCATAGAAGTGGTGAAAGCAGGCATCCTTGTCTTGTTCCTGATCTTAGAGGAAAAACTCAGTCTTTTACTATTGAGTATGATATTCCCTGAGGCTTTTTCATATATGGCTTTTATTATGTTGAGGTACTTTCCTTCTGTTTCTAATTTTTTAGTGTTTTTATCATGAAAGCATGTTGAATTTCATCACATGCTTTTTCTGTATCAGTTGAGATAATTATGTAGTTTTCCCCTTCATTCTGTTAATGTTTTATATTACATTGATCGCTTGATTTTCTCTTTCTTTTCTTTTCTTTTTTTTTTTTTTTGAGACAGAGTTTCACTTTGTCACCCAGGCTGGAGTGCAGTGGTGTAATCTTGGCTCACTGCAACCTCCACCTCCCAGGTTCAAATGATTTTCCTACCTCAGCCTCCCAAGTAGCTGGGATTACAGGCGTGTGCCACCACACTTGGCTAAATTTTTGTATTTTTAGTAGAGATGAGGTTTCACCTTGTAGGCCAGGCTGGCCTTGAACTCCTGACCTCAAGTGATCTGCCCGCCTTGGCCTTCCAAAGTACCGGGATTATAGATGTGAGCCATTGAGCCAGGCCACACTGATTGATTTTCATATGTTGAATAGTTCTTCCATTCCAGGAATATATCCCATTTGGTCGTGGTCTATATTTTAGTGTGTTTTAGGATCTTTCCTTTTCCTCCCAGGATTCTGAAATTTTGCAAAGGTTTGGGTCTTTTAAAAGCCCTTGTCCTGTTTGCCTGGTAGATTCCTTTGATCTATAAACTTCTATCTTTAACTTTTGGGCAATTTTGTTTTGTTGTCCATTTGATGCTTTTTTTCTCTTTGATTTCTATCTTTCTCTATCTGGGATACCTGTAGACTGGACCTCCTGGATAAGTCTTTCATATTTCTTTTCTTTCATGTCTTCTATCTCTGTCTTTCTGTCCTACTTTTTGGGCGCCTTCTTTTGTTTTGTCGTCTGACCTTTCTCTTGAATTTATTTAAGCCATCATATTTTTTTTTTTTTTGAGTCGGAGTTTCACTCTTGTTACCCAGGCTGGAGTGCAATGGCGCAATCTCGGCTCACCGCAACCTCCGCCTCCTGGGTTCAGGCAATTCTCCTGCCTCAGCCTCCCGAGCAGCTGGGATTACAGGCACACGCCACCATGCCCAGCTAATTTTTTGTATTTTCAGTAGAGACAGGGTTTCACCATTTTGACCAGGATGGTCTCGATCTCTTGACCTCGTGATCCACCCGCCTCGGCCTCCCAAAGTGCCATCGTATTTTTATAAGAACACTTTCTTGTTCCCTTAATGCACCACTTTAAATTTACCGATTTACTTATTCTCCTTACTCTGTTTATGCGGCATTATCGTGCCATTGGCATACTATCTTGTTCTTGATTTTTGAATGTAATAACTTCTTTTTTTTTTTTTTTTTTTTTGAGTCGGAGTTTCACTCTTGTTACCCAGGCTGGAGTGCAATGGCGCAATCTCGGCTCACCGCAACCTCCGCCTCCTGGGTTCAGCCATTCTCCTGCCTCAGCCTCCTGAGTAGCTGGGATTACAGGCACGTGCCACCATGCCCAGCTAATTTTTTGTAGTTTTAGTAGAGACGGGGTTTCACCATGTTGACCAGGATGATCTCGATCTCTTGACCTCGTGATCCACCCGCCTCAGCCTCCCAAAGTGCTGGGATTACAGGCTTGAGCCACCGCGCCCGGCCAATAACTTCTTAAATATTGTTATAATAATAATTGGAAAACGTTTAAACATCCTTTTATTTCCTGAGTTAGTTCTCTTTCTTTTGAGGTTGTTTTTATTCCTGATTGTTTTCCTTGGTCTCTGTTGTAAGGGTATCTATGATTTGTTTAAACTAGATATGGGAAGGGCCGATCGCGGTGGCTCATGCCTGTAATCCAGCACTTTGGGAGGCCGAGGCGGGCAGATCACGAGGTCAAGAGATCGAGACCATCCTGGCCAACATGGTGAAACCCCGTCTCTACTAAAAATACAAAAAAAAAAAAAAAAAAAAAATTAGCCGGGCGTGGTGGTGCATGCCTGTAGTCGAAGCTACTCCAGAGGCTGAGGCAGGAGAATTGCTTGAAACCAGAAAACGGAAGTTGCAGTGAGCCGGGATCGCACCACTGGACTCCAGCCTGGCGATAGGGCGCTTGCCGCTCTGGGCAGGCTTCGTGGCTTCCGTGATGATTCCACTGTGCACACAGGTGATCTGGCCAGTGCATCTTACAGTTTCTTTGTATTTTTCTGCTACTTTCACTTCTCGCTTCTTGGTGCAGCAGCAGCACAATTACTTTGAGAAGCCCATAGGGGCAGGGCCTGCAGAACAAGTCGGACCCTCTGCAATGCTCAGCCCCATCTTTTTCTTCCCAGTTCAGGCCACCTCCTCTGCGCTGATCTCCAAGGAACCCCAAATGCCCAGAGTCCTGGTGTCTCCTGCAAGCAGCAGAGGGAGCCCACACTCTATCAAAAGCGATTGAGTTTCTCATACTAA
This sequence comes from Sapajus apella, assembly GCF_009761245.1. NCBI lineage: Eukaryota > Metazoa > Chordata > Mammalia > Primates > Cebidae > Sapajus > Sapajus apella. The sequence goes on from NW_022437008.1 coordinate 7,876,085, forward strand.
AAAGCAGAAAGTACAATAACTGTTGTTTTTCTGCCATGCAGAATGTCCTTACAGATGAAGCTTTAATCTCCCTCGTCCATCTCTGCTGCTGTAAATTTATGCTCCATTCTGGTTCCATATGCCCGATCCTCTCTGAGAAAGCCTCGGTGGGCTTGGGGGGAACCTGGGCTTCAGAGCTGTGTGTGCAGCATGTGGAACTGCAGATTGGTGCTTCTCACACTTAAAGGTTACGTCTGCACAGGTTGTTTTAGAGCCATTTATTAGCCGTGATCCTGCATGGATCAGTCGTGATGTCACGGAAAAGATGCCGTGGAACTCACTGAAAATCATGAAATGCAAGAAGCAGAAGCAGAGTTTGGCCCATTAAAAAAGAAATCTGGGCCGGGCATGGTGGCTCACGCCAGTAATCCCAACACTCTGGGAGGCCGAGGCAGGCGGATATGATGTCAAGGGATCGAGACCATCCTGACCAACATGGTGAAACCTCATCTCTACTAAAAAATACAAAAATTAGCCGGGAGTGGTGGTGTGCACTTGTAGTCCCAGCTACTCGGGAGGCTGAGGCAGAAGAATCACTTGACCTGGGAGGTGGAGGTTGCAGTGAGCAGAGATTGTGGCACTGAGCTCTAGCCTGGTGTCAGAGTGAGACACTGTCTCAATAATAATAATAATTATAAAGAAATCTGGCTGGGTGTGGTGGGGGCTCACGTCTGTAATCCCAACTCTGGGAGGCCAAGGCAGGTGGATCACCTGAGATCAGGAGTTTGAGACCAGCCTGGCCAACATGGTGAAGCCCCATCTCTACTAAGAAATATAAAAATTAACAGAGTATAGTGGTGGGTGCCTATAGTCCCAGCTAAGGCAGAAGGATCATTTCAACCTGGAAGGGGGAGGTTGCAGTGAGCCAAGATCGTGCCGCTGCACTCCAGCCTGGGTGACAGAGTGGGAAAAAAAAAATGGTTTCCCACTGAAAACTAGTTATAGTCTTTTACTTGAGAAGGAGCGCCATCCAAGCTTTTGTGGCCATTTGTTGGGGTGACAGCTTCCTTCACCATGAGATGGCCACACAGGAGGGTGAGGAGATGGCTATATTACCTCATCAGGACTTTCCTGTCATGGCTAAGAAGCAGCAGACTGGCTGCACGTAGTGGCTCATGCCTGTAATCCCAGCACTTTGGGGGCCAAAGCAGGAGGATTGCTTGAGGCCAGGAGTTCAAGACCAGCCTGGGCAACATAGAGAGACACTTGTCTGCACAGAAAATTAAAAAAATTAGCTGGGTGTGGTGGTATATGCCTGTAGTCCCAGCTATTCAAGGAGGCTGAGGCGGGAGGATCCCTTGGGCCCAGGAGGTCAAGGCTACAGTGACTATGATCATGTCTCTGCTCTCCAGCCTGGGTGTCAAAATAATACAGAAACAAATAAGCTGGGCAGTGGCTTGCACCTGTAGTTTCAGCTACTCGGGAGGCTGGAGCAGCAGGATTGCTTGAAGCCAGGAGTTAAAGACCAGCCTGGGCAATATAATGAGACCCTGTGTCTGCAAAAAATTTAAAAATTAGCCAGGCATTTTGGTGTTCCCAAGAGTTCAAGGCTGCAGTGAGCTATGATCGTGCCACTGCACTTTAGCCTAGGAGACACAGTGATCCTGTCTCTTAAAAAAAAAAAAAAAAAAAAAGGGCCGGGCACAGTGGCTCAGGCCGGGTGCTGTGGTTCACACTTGTAATCCCAGCACTTTGGGAGGCCGAGGCGGGTGGGTCACGAGGTCATGAGTTCGAGAGCAGCCTGGCCAACACAGTGAAACCAGTCTCTACTACAAATACCAAAATTAGTTGGGCATGGTGGTGGGCACTTATAATCCCAGCTACTGGGAAGGCTGAGGCAGGACAATCGCTTGAACTCGGGAGGTAGAGGTTGCAATGAGCTGAGATTGTGCCACCACACTCCAGCCTGAGCGACAGTTAGACTCTGCCTGAAAAAAAAATGGAGGAGGGCCGGGCGCGGTGGCTCATACCTGTAACCCCAGCACTTTGGGAGGCTGAGGTGGGTGGATCACCTGAGGCTGGGAATTCAAGACCAGTGTGACCAACATGGAGAATCCCCATCTCTAATAAAAATACAAAATTAGCTAGGCGTGGTGGTGCATGCCTGTGATCCCAGCTACTCAGGAGGCTGAGGCAAGAGAATTGCTTGAACCCAGGAGGTGGAAGTTGCAGTGAGCTGAGA
>NW_022437008.1:7878405-7898090 GCF_009761245.1 Sapajus apella
AAAAAAAAAGAAGAAGAAAGAAAAGAAATGAAAGTTTGCTAACAGGAAACAGGTTATTCCAAGAGCCTCCTGAGCTCCTTTAGTTTTGGGGCACCCATTATATAAATTGTTAAATATACAGAAATGCAACCCATTGCACATTCATTATAATGCATATGTAAATAATAAATGGCAACGCAGGGGCTTGGATTTGAGTTTCGTCAAGCGTATTAATCTTGACTTTGCATTTTTTTCTCTATTGTTTGGCACCAATACATTTTTTTTTTTCGTTCCTGGCTGTTTATGTTCCCATGGGCCTTTGGAGAACTCTCAATTCCGGATCTTGATTCTGGGGAACTTGATGCATACAGGGGTCCTTTATGACTGGGGGCCAAGATGAAGTTTGATCGTAGCTTTCACCTGCTTCATCCAAAGAGAACCAACCTCAAAGGAGATAAAGAAGACCTTCACCTCTCCTCAAATAAAATCAGGAGGACTCTTATCTGTCCTTAAAAACGCCCTGAGAAGGAGATTCTTTGTTTCCATCTAGTAACATTACTCACTCATTCATTCAAGAGATATTTCTGCTTTTTAGAGATGGGGTCTTGCTGTGCTGCCCGGGCTTGTCTTGAACTCCTGGCCTCAAGTGATCCTTCCACATCAGCCTCTTAAAGTGCTGGGATTACAGGTGTGAGCCACTGTGACATATTTTAACTTTTGTAGAGATGGGGTGGGGGAGGGTCTTGCTTTGTTGCCCAGGCTGTTCTCAAACTCCTGACCTCAAGTGATCCTCCCACCTCGACCTCCCAAAATGTTGGGATTATAGGTGTGGACTATGGCACCTGCCCTCGGTCTTCATTTTCTTTGACATCTGGGCAGTACCCAGGTCCTCTAAAGGTCTCAGGCTGGCCCTGGCTTATGCCCTTTGCTACCTCCAAGTGTGCAGACCATCCACTCTGCCATTCACCAGTCTAACTGCTCCTCATCCCAGTCCAGTCCCATAGGAGATAGGCCAATATTTGACAGTGCGTTGGAAAATGCATAACAAAGTCTCTTGGAGCAAACAAAACAAAACAAAATAAAACAAATCCTGATTTGCCACATTTGCTGCTTTCCATATTTACGCTTCCACCATGGTTAATTTCAGGTTGCCCATGTGAGGTCACTGAACGGGGAGCTGAGTTGAGCACAGTAGTATATCACTATATGGTATTTCCACCAGAGAGGCAGAACAGATGTAAATTACATCAGAGCAAATGCGAGAGTAGAACACAGTAAAATAATAAAAAATGATACTTTAGGTATTTAGTACCTTTGTATTTTAATACAATATTTAATTATAAGCTCATGTAATTTTTTAAAAATAATGACTATGTTTAAAAACCAGCTTACAGGCCAGGTGCTATGGTTCATGGCTGTAATCCCAGCACTTTGGGAGGCTGAGGCGGGTGGATCACTTGAAGCAGGGCTCAAGACCAGCTTGGGCAACATACCAAAACCTCGTCTCTACCAAAATACAAGAAATTACCTGGGCATGGTGGCATGCAGCTGTAGTCCCAGCTACTCAGTAGGCTGAGGTAGGAGGATCACTTGAGCTCAGAAGGTGGAGGTTGCAGTGAGCTGAGGTTGTGCCACTGCACTCCAGCCTGGGTAACATAGTGAAAACTTGTCTCAAATGTTAAACAAAAGAAAAAACAGCTTGCACATTTTCTGAAAATTTAACAATTGGCTCTTGGAATCCAATAGGAATTGGGTCCGGCACACAGTGAAGGTAAAAATCCCCTGGGTAGAATAGGATGGTATGTGGCTATAGCAAAAGTGATAAATGTGGTAAGCAAATGACCCTCGTCTGGGAGGCCGTGTGGGCTGGGGATACACACACTAACCATCTAGAAGCCTCCCATGGGAATGAGTGAGCAAACCGCACCACAGCCATGAGACAGTTCCCATGTATTCCAAAGCCCTGTGGCTGCTCGCTGAGTCTTAGACAACCCTAAGCCTTGTCTCTGTGCCCTGACTGTGCATTTTCCTGAGTAGTTCTAGGTAGGCTCCCTGGGTACATGGAGACAGCCATGGGCTAGTCTGTGGGCTGTGGCATTCCCTCCCCTATTCCCTACCAACAGACCCCAGTGTGTGATGCTCCCTTCCCTGTGTCCATGTGTTCTCATTGTTCAACACTCCCCTATGAATGAGAACATGCGGTGTTTGATTTCCTGTTCTTGTGTCAGTTTGCTGAGAACGATGGTTTCCAGGTTCATCCATGTCCCTACAAAGGACACGAACTCATCATATTTTATGGCTGCATAGTATTCCATGGTGTATATGTGCCACATTTTCCTTGTCCAGTCTATCATCGATGGGCATTTGGGATGGTTCCAGGTCTTTGCTATTGTAAACAGTGCCGCCATGAACATATGTGTGCATGTGTCTTTATGATAGAACAATTTATAATCCTTTGGATATACACCCAGTAATGGGATTGCTGGGTCAAACGGAATTTCTATTTCTAGGTCCTTGAGGAATCGCCACACTGTCTTCCACAATGGTTGAACTAATTTACACTCCCACCAAGAGTGCAAAAGTGGAGGAAAGAACTCTATTAAAACACAGGAGTACAGCTTCAGTTGTTGCAAACTGTAATTGTTTTTTAATCTTCTAAAACTGTTTGATAGTCAAGTAAATTTGGCCCTTTTACCTGTCAGGATGATACAACTCTTAGGCCACTTAATAATTCACCAACTGCCTCCCTGTGGGATATCTCCCCATGGTCAAGGTAATGACTAGTTCAATAAAGAGACAAACATAATTATGATGTGGAATAAAATGCATTATTCAGGGTGGCTCAAACCCTGAAGAGGTCTTGAACAATTGTACACATCTCGATCGTTAATTTAAAAAAGGTGTTTCAGCCCAGAAACTACTGAAATATGTGAACGGAGAGGTTTTAGTTATGAAAATTAAAATCAAAGACATCAAGCTTTGCATTTCTGATTACATATTCAAACCATACAATTACAGTGTATTAAATCAATTTTTACTATAGCTGTAAGTAGCAATTAGACATAGACTTTTAAAATGCAAATGATATTTGTATTAGATGAAATTCCTCCTGTTCTCCCCTCCCTTCCCAGAAAAAGATCTGAATGGGAAGCTACTGCCTGTGGCTCCTTTCTTTCTAAGTAGTCCTTAAAACAGCTTGGTGGCAACACATTTCCACTTGGGGGTGGGGAACACTGGGAAATAAAGAAGTTATCTCACTTCAAATGTTGTACCATTAACGTTCACAGTTTCTAGTCTCAGAGCTTCCAACGTTTGGTCAAAAATCTGATGCCCAAAGGAGGGGGAAAGGAAAGTGAAGGTGGGGTAGAGAAATGGTTGAGCGATGTTTGGAGAACAAAGACCAGTTCTTTATCAGAATGAATAAGTAAAAGGGGCCCGGAAGCCATAAAACCCCCTGGTGCCCAGACAGTGGTCTCTAAGTACCACTCCCTACTAGAATGAACCAAGGCTTCATGGAAAATGGTGAATTCCAGGTTTGGAGCAAGAAATGTACACATTGAGCCTTCATCATCCTATTTCTATAGGCAAGAACATGACCCACGATTGATGGGAGTATGTCTAAGGGACACAGGAGCTAGCTGGGAGGCATTCCCACTGGGCCACTTAGGGCATGAGAAATTACAACAGTAATGAATTATAACACAGTAAATAAAAAGTAGTTTGAGGCTGGGCGTGGTGGCATGCACCTGTAATCCCAGCACTTTGGGAGACTGAGGTGTTGTAATATTGGGGTTTAGGGGTTCAGGGTGTTTTCAGCTCCCCTGAGAGGACGTTTCTCCAGGTTTTTGGTCTCCTGCCCTCTCAAGAATGAGACAGGAGACCACGGCACAGTGCACAGTAAATGCCAGACTCTGTGTTTGTAGAAAGTGATTTATTGAGAGAGAAAGAAACAGCTAACTCTCAAACTGAATAAGAGAATTTAGAAAGATGGAATCCAGGAGAGGAAAGCAGCTTCCACACTGAGTGGAAGGGAATAGAGAAAGAGATGGATTTTAGGAGGGAAAGACAGGCTTCCACAAGAGTGTGGAACGGGACTCCAGAGGGAAAATCCAGGATAGAGGAAAACAGCTTCCAGGAAGGGAGCATTCATGGAAGGGGACCCAAACACGGAGTCCCAAGGGGTGTGGAAGAAGGGTACTTTTAACGTGGGAGGAATCCCCACCTTTTCTAAGACCCCTGGCCAAAGAAAGGAGTTCCTTAGAACTTCCGCTGGAGTGATTGACTTTTAGTTTCTTCCCGCACCCACAAAATTTAAACATAAACTGTTAAATCTCCCTGTTGGAGAGAGATGGGAGGAGGGGCATGGCGCTAGGAAGTTCTTGCCCTTAAAACAACACTCCCTTGTGGACCCAGAAAGAGAACACCTTCCCTCATTCCCCCACTCTGAACAGGAAAGCCCAACTTCTGTTGGAATTACGGATGTGGATCCTCTTTAACTACTTCCTGCTGAAATGGGGCATAGACGGGGCCTACAGTTGAGGTTTCCTCCAGAGGGGAGACTTTCAGGGGTGCAAGTTGATCTAGAGGTCTATGATAGAGCCCACGAGCCAAGGACATCCAGGGTTCCAGTGGCAGGATTATTTGTGACCTTATGGTTTTATAAGAAACCAATGTGACAAAGTGGTTAAAGATGAAAAGCCCAGAGGCCAACAAATATAGAATGGTTATAAATGAGCCTAGGAGAGAAAAGAACCAGGTTTTTAGCCCTGTGTTTGATTTCTATGTACAAAACAACACTTAACTGGTTTACAGAATAGCAGCATTTTTCCTACAAAGAGACAGGTTCCCTTTTCACTATGAAAAGGATAACAGGAGTTTGAGAGCTATTAAAGTTGAGGGTTCTAGTCCTATTAATGCCAGGAGATAAATTAGACTTATGAGTGGTGACCTTCCTGAGGATTTTGTTGGAAAAGCATATGTAGATTTTCTAATGGCTCCTGCGGAGTGGAGGGTCTCTGACTTTCCTGAGGAGGTATCCAAGGCTTTAGCCGAGTGTGATGAATTCATGAGTTAATTTCCACTACCTTAACTGCCATTGGGGTAGACAGAATGATGGAAAATGGTCCTTCCCAGGATGGAGCTAGAGAGGGAGAGTCTGAGGGGAGAGAATTAACAAGGACCAAGTGTCCAGGACAGGAGAGAAATACTGAGAAGGCCATATAGTGTCCAGGAGAAGATTGACTTCCTGGCTCTATGGTCAGCTTTGCCCAGGGCTCTGTGAGGGTGACAGCTCATGCTGGCACTTGCTCCAGGCATCCTCAGTCCTGCTTGGGTCCTGTGGTTAGATGCCTCAGGCCCTGGGAACCTTTATTCCCTGGGACAGTGTGCTTTCCAGGGATTCTCTTGGCACAGTGGGCATGGATGAGATGGTGGTCCATTCTCTGGGGACAATTTCTTACAAAGTGTCCCTTCAGACCACACTGGTAACAAGTTCTGCCAGACTGGTGGCTAACCCAAGCCTTTCCCTCATTTGAGCCCCTGGGGTCTGCTTGCCCAAAAGCCATGATTAAGGCGGCAGCCTTTTTCTGATCTCTCCTGCTCCTCTCAGCCTGTTCCTTCTGGTCTCTTATAAAACACCGAGGTGGCCTGGTTCAGTAATGATTCTGGACTCTGTTCTGGTCCCAAAGTCAGCTTCTGAAGCTTCCTCCCGAGATCTGCTGCTAATAGATTGGTTCTTTAGCATCAACTGATTCTCAATGGAGTCTGGTGACAGGAGGGTGTACTTCCTTAAAGCTTCCCACAGTGGCTCAAGGAACGCTGTTGGGTTTTCTTCCCTTCCCTTTGGGGGCTAGATTTTCCACTCGGCAGAGGGTGATTTGACCACGCTATTTGGCAGAGAAAAATGAGCTGCTTCCTCCTTCAAGACTGTGTCGAATTGGTCCCAATTTTCCAGTATACACTTTAATGAGGACTTGAGCTTAGGAATAGAAGCACCCATTTGAACTCGAACACAAGGGACACCTGCAACCCTGGTTAAAGAAATTACAGCTGCTTCGACCGGAGGCATCCCCCAGGTAAAATGGGTACTGAAATGAAACATTTTTCAGTCAGTACCCTGAAATTTCCTGTGCCCAAGACGCAGGATCCATCTTATCAGAGGGCCTCCTATGTACTGGATTTCAGTCACGGCCTACCAGCATCATAGGACCACTCTCACTGCCTGCAGGACCTGCAGTGACTGCCAGAGAGGGAGGGAATGAGACGAGCTACTGGCTTGGGTAGTCACATACCAGTGAGCCCCGACGAAGCCAGTGAGGCTCAGGAGATGCGTACCAATATTTTCCAGCAAAAGTCCAATTTACACAGGCCAATTTATAAAACTGCCCCAGAAGGGTAAATTTCTAGGGAGGGACCATTACAGCACAGAGTTCATAAAGGCAGGCCGGGTGTGGCTGAGGCTGGAACAATACCCTCAGGACCGGGGCCTCCTTTCCCCTAACCTGTTTTCCAGTAGAAAAATGCTCTTAAGGTTGCGAGAGCTGCCATTGACTATTTGGGCCCTGGAACTGGTTTAACTACGATCTTTTAGATGGAAAAGTTCTGCCATAGAGAGAGCCAATCCTAAGCAAGACAAATTATACACCAAATACAAAGACCCACAGCCTTTAGCTTTTGAATTTCCCCAAAAGGTTTTACCAATTCAAGATTGGCTCCACTGGGAATTTGAACCAGCAACCTTGCAGTTGTAGACCCTACATCTTAACCAACGGTGCAAACAGGCCACTTGCATCAAGGGAAGGCAGAAAACTTTCTTAAGCTGTATTTCGAATGAGAATGCAGCACCCTGAGGCAGTGTGGTCTACTTAAAAGCCGAGCAGAAAATCAAACACCGCATGTTCTCACTCATAGGCGGGTGTTGAACAATGAGAACACATAGACACAGGGAGGGGAGCACTTCACACTGGGGTCTGTTGGGGGGAAATAGGCGAGGGACAGCGTGGGGAGGGGAGTTGGGAAGAGATAGCATGGGGAGAAGTGCTAGATGTGGGTGATGGGGAGGAAGGCAGCAGATCACACTGCCACGTGTGTGCCTATGCAACAATCTTGCATATTCTTCACATGTACCCCAAAACCTAAAATGCAATAAAATTAAAAAAAAAAAAAGAAAGCCGGGTGGAGCTGAGGGTGTGGACCTGTGGTCAGCCAGCGAACACTCTAGGGGGAAGTTTCCTTGTGCTGTCCCTGACTGTGGTTTTCAATAGTCAGGTTCCACGGTTTCATGCTGCTGGCCTCTTCGCCGCTTTGCCTTCTTAAGTGCTGCTGCTCTGCTCGGAGCCTCTGCACCTCGCCGGGACACCCCGCCTCGCCCTTTTCTCCTGGCCCACAGTGCTGGCGGCTATGGCTTGCTGCTGCACCCGTGCCCACCTGTGGGCCGCAAGAAGTGCTGGCCCCCTCCGCCCCACAGGCCCCCTCCGCCCCACAGGACCCCGCAGGAAAAACTGCGCCTTTAATTCCAGCCAGCTGCACCGCTGCTCAGGTCCCCACAGCCCGGCCTGGCTGCCACCGCTTCAGGTGTTCTTAAAGAGACAGGACAGAATGGGGCCGGTTTTACTCACGGTTTTGAAGTCTTCTTCCCTGGTGTACCCCTCTTCTGGCTGTACCCTTTTCTGGTGTACCCCTCTCCTGGCTGGATCGCCAAAATGTAATATTGGGGTTCAGGTTGCCCTTAGCTCCCCTGAGAGGATGTTTCTCCAGGTTCTTGGTCTCTTGCCCTCTCAAGAATGAGAGAGGGGACCATGGCGCAGTGCACGGTAAATGCCAGACTCACAAGTGTTTGTAGAAAGTGACTTATTTAGAGAGAAAGAGAGAAACAGGAGGAGAGAGAAAGAAACAGCTAACTCTCACACTGAGTGAGAGAATCCAGAAAGATGGAATCCAGGAGAGGAAAGCAGCTTCCACATGGAGTGGAAGGGAAAAGAGAGAGAGATGGATTTTAGGAGGGGAAGACAGGCTTCCCTGAGAGAGTGTGGAACGGGACTCCAGAGGGAAAATCCAGGATTGAGAAAAACATCTTTAAGGAAGGGACCCAAACATGGAGTCCCAAGGGGTGTGGAAGAAGAGCACTTTTAACTTGGGAGGAAGCCCCACCTTTTCTAAGACCCCTGACCAATGAAAGGAGTTGCTTAGAACTTCCGCTGGAGTGATTGACTTTTAGTTTCTTCCCGCACCCTCGAAATTTAAACATAAACTGTTAAATATCCCGGATGGAAAGAGATGGGAGGAGGGGCATGGTGCTAGGAAGTTCTTGCTCTTAAAACCACGCCCCCCTGTGGACCCGGAAAGAGAACACGTTCCCTCAGTGTGAGAATTGCTTGAGCCCAGGAGTTGGACGTTGCAGTGAGCTGTGATTGTGCCACTGCACTCCAGCCTGTGTGACAGAGCAAGGCTCTCTCTCTCTCTATATATATATATATATGTATTTACATTTACATATTTTGAGTTATATATTTATAATGATTACTATACTCTTTTTTTTTTTTTTTTTGAGAGGGAGTCTTGCTCTGTCGCCAGGTTGGAGTGCAGTAGAATGATCTGGGTTCACTGCAACCTCCATCTCCTGGGTTCAAGCAATTCCTCTGCCTCGGCCTCCTGAGTAGCTGGGTCTACAGGCGCGCAGCACAACGCCTGGCTAATTTTTTGTATTTTAGTAGAGACAGAGTTTCACCGTGGCCAGGATGGTCATGATCTCCTGACCTTGTAATTCGCCCACCTCAGCCTCCCAAAGTGCTGGGATTACAAGTGTGAGCCACCATAGTGGCTCATAGTAACTGCCAGGCTGATTACTATACTCTTTATACATATTTACATATAAAATATATATTTATATATATATTGAATTATAGTAATAGTGCCCCTTACCCCTCACACACAAAAAGAAAATGGCAATTAATACATGTAGAAGAAATGATAAAACTAGAAAATCACTTTTTGCAAGAAGTTTTGTTGTAATTGATTTAAAAATTTTTCAGTAGATACTGAGTGATACATTGTTGGAACAGGATACCCACGTGGTCTCAAAGTATCGCCCCAAAAGACTTGTTAATTACAAAGGGGAAAGAGGGTTTACAATGGAGAAATCTGGTAGATACCAATCTTAACCAAATAATCAAGCTCCTCCACCAACAATAGGACCATTTGGCATCCTGGTGGAAGGCACATTACCTATAAGCACCTTTGCCAAAAATGTTTAACCTAAGACTAGTCATAGTAAATCAACTTGGAAAATCTGAATTTAGGGATGTTCTGCAAAACAACAGGCCTAGATTCTTAAAAATGTCAATATCAAGAATGACCAACTGCTGTGGATTAAAAGAGCCTAAAGAGGCATAACAAGTAAAGGCAATGTGTAATCATTGACTTGATTGTCAATCAGAAAAAAAACAAGTATAGGCTGGGCACGGAGGCTCATGCCTGTAATCCCAACACTTTGGGAGGCCGAGGCAGGCAGATCATTGAGATCAGGAGTTCGAGATCAGCCTGGCCAACATGGTGAAATCCCATCTTTACTAAAAATACAAAAATTAGCCAGGGTGGTGGTGCACGCCTGTAATCCCAGCTACTTGGGAGGTTGAGGTAGGAGCATTGTTTGAACTGGGCAGGCAGGGGTTGCGGTGAGCCGAGATTGTGCCACTGCACTCCAGCCTGGGTGACGGAGCGAGACTTTGTCTCAAAACAAAACAACAACAACAACAACAAAAAAAAAAAAAAAAAAAAAAAGTATAAAGGGCATAATTGAGGAAATTTAAACACAGGCTGCTTATTAGTTAATAGTAAAGTTAAATTTCTTGATTGCGGTAACCCGTGGCTGTGTAAGGACTGTGTCTGTTCTTGAGAGCTACATGCTGCAGTATTTATGGTGAAAGTGTCATGCTGTCTACAACTAATGCTCAGATAATTTCACCCAGAAAAGTGTGTGTATGCTTGTGTGCAAGTGTGTTTAAATCGGTAGATAACAATAAAGGGAATGTGGCAAAATATTAGGAAGTGGTGAATGTAGAAGAACACAGGACTGTTTATCATACCATTATTTCAACTTTTTTTAAGATTTAAAAATAGTTAAAGGTGGAGGGGAAGAAGCTAGTTAAATCATCATGACTCCATTTCTCCATATAAATATGTTAGATGAGTTTTAAGTAAAAATAATGCATTTGTGAGCAGTTACTTTTTTCTTTATCTTTTTAAAGGATTTTTTATGTTTTAGAGCCAGGGTCTCACTCTGTGGCCCAGGCTGGAGTACAGTGGCACAATCATAGCTCACTGCAGGCTCAAACTCCTGGGCTGAAGGGATCCTCCTGCCTCAGCCTCCTGAGTAACTGGGACTACAAGCATGTGTCACCATGCCCAGATAATTTTAAACTTTTTAAAATAGAGATAGGGTCTTGCTGTGTTGCACACGCTGGCCTTGAACTCCTGGGCTCAAGCACATCCTCCCACCTTGGCCTCCCAGGTAACTGGAGCTACAATTGTGTGCCACCACACCCAACCGAATTAATTTACCTTTTGACAATTGTTAGATTGTTTCTTGGTTTTTGCTACTGCAAACAATACTACAGCAAACATCCTTGAGGCCAGGAGCAGTGGCTCACGCCTGTAATTCCAGCACTTTGGGAGTCTGAGGTGGGCGGATCACACGGTCAGGAGTTCGAGACCACCCTGACCAACCATGGTGAAACCCAGTCTCTATTAAAAATACAAAAAATTAGCCAGGCGTGGTGGCGTGCACCTGTAATCCCGGCTTCTCAGGAGGCTGAGGCAGGAGAATCACTTGAACCTGGGAGGCGGAAGTTGCAGTGAGCTGAGATCACACCACTGCACTCCAGGCTGGGTGACAGAGCGAGACTCCGTCTCAAAACAAAACAAAAAAATCCTTGAAAAGATAGATACCTTTTTACACACATGTGCTGGTAGGCATGTCTGTAGGTAAAAAAGCAAAGTGGGATTGCTGAGATTACTCATCCAAGTTTGTAAACGTGACGGCTGTTGCTAACTGCACCCTCTCACGGACGTTTTCACCCGCACTGTGGAAAGATACCTTCCCCACAGCGTTGTCCACAGAGGGTGCCAGCAAACCTATGGATTTTTGCCAGTTTGACAGATAAAAAATGTATCTTGAGGAAATTTTCATCTGCCTTGTGGTAATAAATGAGGTTGAATGTCATTTCATTTGTCTAAAAACCATTTGTAGTTCCTTTTTTTGTGTGAACTGTTTGTTCATCTCTTTTGTCTGTTTATTCTTTACTATTACTTTTTTTTTTCTTTTCTTTTTGAGACCAAGTCTTGTTCCGTTGCCCAGGATGGAGTGCAGTGGCACGATCTCAGCTCACAGCAACCTCCACCACCTCCTGGGTTCAAGTGATTCTTCTGCCTCAGCCTCCTGAGTAGATTGGACTACAGTGGTACACCACCACGCCTGGCTGAATTTTGTATTTTTAGTGGAGATGGGGTTTCACCATATTGGCCAGGCTGGTCTTGAACTCCTGGCCTCGTTATCTGCCCACCTCAGTCTCCCAAAGTGCTGGGATTACAGGCGTGAACCACCCCGCCCAGCTACCATTATGTTTTATGGGCCGGGCAAGGCGGTTCACACCCGTAATCCCAGCACTTTGGGAGGCTGAAGCGGGTGGATCACCTGAAGTTAGGAGTTTGAGACCAGCTGACCAACATGGCGACACCCCTTCTCTACTAAAAATACAAAAATTAGCCAGGCGTGGTGGCTCATGCCTGTAATCCCAACTACTTGGGAGTCTAAGGCAGGAGAATCGCTTGAACCCGGGAAGCAGAGGTTGCAGCGAGCTGAGATCACAGCTCTGCACTCCAGCCTGGGCAACAAGAGCAAAACTCCATCTCAAAAAATAAATAAATAAATAAATAAATAAAAATAAATTATGTTTTATGGGAGCAAGGGACTTACTAGAAGATTAGGGCTTACACCAAGGTGGGAAATTGAAGGTCTGGAATGGGGGTGTTGAAAGCCTGTAACCATGACAGCCAGAAACACAGGTGCAGCTGGGAGGGCAGAGCTTATGGGAGCACCCTAGAAGCTGGGTGCATGAAGAGGAGGTCTGTGTGAGCCATGCCTTGTGGGAACTGCAGCCTGGCTTTCTGCACTGGGCTGAGCCTGCTGCTGGTTGGTGGGGCCTAAAGTCAGGAAGAATCTCACCAAAAGGATCTTCCAAGAGGGAGGTCTTCGGTTTCACTTTCACCCTTTCAAATCTCACGCGAGTTCGGCTCTTGGCCGACTCTAACCCCCCAGACCATGCAGGCAACGGATTTCCTAGCCTTAGACTGGAGTGCTGGTGCAGAGGTGAAAAGTTGCAATTTGGCAGACTCCTCGCCTTTGTCACTTTGGCACGCATAGTCACCTCCTTTCTCCACTCTTAAGTTCCAAATGAAAATGGTGGCAGAATCATGCTTTCAACTAAGGGGATGCAACCAGCCCTCATAGCACCCAAAAGGCACTACCTTTTCCTCCAAAGAGGAGGCGCAATCCTGGGTGTCCCTACCAGCTTTAGTGCATTCCTCTTCCAGCCGAGTCACAATCCACCTTTGATACCCTATAATGTAAACGCCGAGATACAGGGTTAACTCCTGTCAGCATATCTTATGTTAGGTAAGAAGGGAACCGCGGTGGCTCACGCCTGTAATCCCGACACTTTGGGAGGCCAAGGCACGTGGATCACCTGAGGTCAAGAGTTTCAGACCAGCCTCGTCAACATGGTGAAACCTGGTCTCTACCTAAAAATACAAAAAAAAAAAAAAAAAAAAAAAGAAAGGAAAAGAAAAAAGCCAGGCATGGTGGTGCATGCCTGTAGTCCCAGCTAATCAGGAGGCTGAGGCACAAGAATTGCTTAAACCTGGGGGATGGAGGCTGCCGTGAGCCGAGATCTCACCACTGCACCTCAGCCTGGGCAACAGAGTGAGGCTCTGTCACCCGACCAAAAAAAAAAAAAAAAAAAAAGAAGGGGAATGAGATAAGGGAAATATTGTATGTATATACATACAAATGCATTCAATTCAAGGCAAGGAAAAATACTCTACTAACTCTAGACCTTAAATTCTTTTGTCTTTTTTTTTTTTTTTTTTATCCACTAGCCATCTGGCTGTAGCTGGTGTTTAGATAGCTTCTTCCACTACTCCTTCCACTCCCTGGGTCCTCAGCAAGAAACTCTGCTGGTGACTTCTGGCCTTATGGTGTGACCCGAACCTTCATTCCTGAAGGGTTCGGGTCATTAACAGTCTTGCCGGAATTAGATTGTGGTAGTTTCCGTTCACCTGTTCCTTTTTTTTTTTGTTTTTTGAGATGGGGTCTCACTCTGTTGCCCAGGCTGGAGCGCAGTGGCAATCTCTGCTCACTGCAACCTCTGCCACCTGGGTTCAAGTGAGCCTCGTGCCTTGGCCTCCCGAGTAGCTGGGCTTACACGTGAGCACCACCACGCCCGGCTAGTTTTTGTAGTTTTAGTAGAGACAGGGTTTTGCCACGTTGGCCAGGCTGGTCTGGAACTCCTGACCTCATGATCCACCTGCCTCAGCCTCCCGAAGTGCTGGGATTACAGGTGTGAGCCACTGCACCCAGCTGCATTCACCTTTTTCTTTTCTAGTTTTTTTTCCTCCAACTTCTATTTCTTTTAAGTAAGGTAATAGAGATGTGACACTATGCACAAAAGTTGAACCAATAGCATGAGAATGTTTTATTATTTTAAGTAAAGACATTGTAATATCAGAGGTGTCTCAAAAAAAAATAAAGAAAAAGAAACATTTTGTATTATAAGACTGTTTGCTAAGCCTGGGATTTTACTGGCAGAACAATGCGTGTAAGAACAGAATATCACGTCCGCCACAGCTTGCTACAGAAAATGAAGATACCAAGATTCCTGACCTTGAGACTGGGACTTCATGGGACTTTATGATTTTAAAGGAAAATTTTGTCCACCAAGTTTATCACAAACCACACGCAGGCTCCCAATGACATTGGTCTCTGTATCTATTTTGGTGTCTGAAGTACAATCTTTAATTATTGATGAGGCTGAGACGTCTTGTGGCTCATAAACTGCTATCTGCCTACTGTCACTTGACTTTCAAGGTTACACATATACAAATGTTTTTCTTGAGAAACTTTACCCTAAGTTTTTTTTTTTTTTTTTTTTTTTTTAGATGGAGTCTCATTCTTTCACCCAGGCCGGAGTGCAGCAGTGCACCCTCCGCCTCCCAGGTTCAGGCAATTCTCCTGCCTCAGCCTCCCGAGTAGCTGGGACTATGGGTGTGCACCACTATGCCCAGCTAATTTTTGTATTTTTAGTAGAGACGGGGTTTCTCCATGTTGGCCAGGGTGGCCTTGAACTCCTGACCTCAGGTGATCCACCCACCTCAGCCTCCCAGAGTGCTGGGATTATAGGTGTGAGCCACTGCACCCGGCCCTGAAAGGATTTTGACTAATCATAGATCTCAAGAGCCACCGTCTGCTCCTCTGGCATGTGGGATGACAGCGGAAGGGGTGCTTATGCTGAAGGCCCATGGACTTCTAGTGGCTGTGCACGTCTTGCAGGGAAGGGAGCAGGGCCAGGAGGTAGGAAAAGTCCTCCTAGGGCAGAGCAGGGGAGATGGAGGTGCATGGAGCTGATGTCAGGAGCACGAGCGGGAGTGGGAGCTGGGGGTCAGAAGGCAGTGCTCAGAGAGTGGACACGGGGGGTAAGACTTCAGTGGTGGAATAGCCTCAGTTTATGGGAATTTGTGGAGAGAAAGAGCACGAGACTAAAACAGAGACAGACACAAACAAGGTCTCCGTTAAGCGACGGAAACACAATGAGAATTGACAAGAATGCTCACCAGGCAGAAATTAACACCCAGCACTTTGGGAAGCTGAGGCAGACGGATCACCTGAGGTCGGGCGTTGGAGACTAACCTGCCCTGCATGGTGAAACTCTATCTCTACTAAAAGTACAAAACTTATCTGGGCATGGTGGTGCGCACCTGTGATCCCAGATACTCAGGAGACCGAGGCAAGAGAATAGCTTAAACCCCAGAGGTGGAGGCTGCAGTGAGCTGAGATTGAGCCACTGTAGTGGAGCGAGACTCTGTCTCAAAAAACAAAAACAAAACAAAAACCAAAACCCACATAACAACTAACAGCCTACTGTTGACCCCTACTAATCACATAAGTGGTTGATTAATATTTATTTTGTGTGTATTATATATCATATTCTTACAATAATGTAAGCTAGAGAAAAGAACATATTATTAAGGAAATCATAAGGAAAATACATTTACTATTCATGAAGTGGAAGTGATACATCACAAAGGTCTTCAACCTTGTCATTTTCATGTTGAGTAGGCTGAGGAGGAGGAGGAGGAGGAAGAGGAGGGGTTGGTCTTACTAGCTCAGGTAGCAGAGGCAGAAGAAAATCTTCCTGTAGGCCGGGCGTGGTGGCTTACACCTGTAATCCCAACATTTTGGGAAGCCGAGGCAGATGGATCACCTAAGGTCAGGAGTTCAAGACCACCCTGGCCAACATGGTGAAACCCTGTCTCTACTAAAAATACAAAAAGTAGCCGGGTGTGTTGGCACATGCCTGTAGTCCCAGATACTCAGGAGGCTGAGGCAGGAAAGTCACTTGAACCTGGGAGGTGGAGGTTGCAGTGAGCCGAGATTGCGCCATGGCACTCCAGTCTAGGCAGAAGAGGGAGACTCTGTCAGAAAGGAAGGAAGGAAAGAAGGAAGGGAGGGAGGGAGGGAGGAAATCTTCGTGTAAGTGGGCCCATGCAGTTCAAACCTGTGCTGTTCAAGAGTCAGCTGTTTTGCGAAATGCTGACCACAGTTAAGTTAGTTAACACATCTACCACCTTACCGGTTATCATTTTCTTGTGTGTGGTGAGAACATCTAGGATCTATTCTCTTAGCAAATCTCAGAGATGTGATATGTTATTATGAACTATCCTTACCATGCTCTCTGGTCAGTCTCCAGATGGAGTCATCTTATAACTGAAGGTTTGCGCCCTTTGGCATCTCACCGTATCTCCCACCCCAGCCCCCAAAAGCCACTATTTTACTCTCTGTTTCTATGAGCTGGACTTTTTTAGAATCCACATGTAGGTGAGATCATACAGTATTTGTCTTCCTCTGATGGCTAGTTTAAAATAAGTTGCTGGGCTGGGTGCAGTGGCTCATGCCTATAATCCCAGCACTGGGGGAGGCTGAGGCGGATGGATCACTTGAGGTCAGGAGTTCAAGACCAGCCTGGCCAACATGGTGAAATCCTGTCTCTACTAAAAATACAAAAAAAAAAAAAAAAAAGAAAAGAAAAGAAAAAGAAAAATTAGCCAGGCATGGTGTCTTATGTCTGTAATTCCAGCTACTCAGGTGGCTGAGGCAGGAGAATTGCTTGAACGTGAGTGGTGGAGGTTGCAGTGAGCTGAGATCGTGCAACTGCACTGGAGGAACAAGATCAAAATGCCGTCTCAAAATAAATAAATAAATACATAAATAAATAAATAAAATAAAAATAAGGTGCTGACCTGATCTTTGACAAACCAGACAAAAACAAGCAATGGGGAAAGGATTCCCTGTTCAATAAATGGTGTTGGGAAAACTGGCTAGCCATGTGCAGAAAGCAGAAACTGGACCCCTTCCTGACACCTTACACTAAAATTAACTCCAGATGGATTAAAGACTTAAACATAAGACCTAACACCATAAAAACCCTAGAAAAAAATCTAGGCAAAACCATTCAGGACATAGGCGTAGGCAAGGACTTCATGACCAAAACACCAAAAGCATTGACAACAAAAGCCAAAATAGGCAAATGGGACCTAATCAAACTCCACAGCTTCTGCACAGCAAAAGAAACAGTCAGTAGAGTGAATTGGCAACCAATAGAATGGGAAAAAATTTTTGCAGTTTACCCATCTGACAAAGGGCTGATATCCAGAATTTACAAATAACTAAAACAGATTTACAAGAAAAAAACTAACAAGCCCATTCAAAAGTGGGCGAAGGATATGAACAGACACTTTACAAAAGAAGACATACGTGAGGCCAACAAACATATGAAAAAATGCTCATCGTCACTGGTCATCAGAGAAATGCAAATCAAAACTACATTGAGATACCATCTCACACCAGTTAGAATGGCGATCATTAAACAATCTGGAGACAACAGATGCTGGAGAGGATGTGGAGAAATAGGAACACTTTTACACTGTTGGTGGGAGTGTAAATTAGTTCAACCATTGTGGAAGACAGTGTGGTGATTCCTCAAGGACCTAGAAATAGAAATTCCATTTGACCCAGCAATCCCATTACTGGGTATATATCCAAAGGACTACACATCGTTCTACTATAAGGACACGTGCACACGAATGTTCATTGCAGCACTGTTTACACTAGCAAAGACCTGGAACCAACCCAAATGCCCATCGACGATAGACTGGATAGGGAAAATGTGGCACATATACACCATGGAATATTATGCAGCCATCAAAAACGATGAGTTTGTGTCCTTTGTAGGGACATGGATGAACCTGGAAACCATCATTCTCAGCAAACTGACAGAAGAGCAGAAGATCAAACACCGCATGTTCTCACTCATAGGCGGGTGTTGAACAATGAGAACACATGGACACAGGGAGGGGAGCACTACACACTGGGGTCAGTTGGGGGGAAATAGGGGAGGGACGGTGGGGGGTGGGAAGCTGGGGAGAGATAGCAAGGGGAGAAATGCCAGATGTAGGTGATGGGGAGGAAGGCAGCAAATCACACTGCCACGTGTGTTCCTATGCAACAATTTTGCATGTTCTTCACATGTACCCCAAAACCTAAAATGCAATAAAATAAATAAATGGGAAAAAAAAATAATAATAAAATAAAATTAAAAAAAAAAAGGTGCTGAATCTGTGTGAGACAGCTTCCCTATCCACAGGGGAGCTTCTGATTAAAGTCAGTTGCCTATCTATCCAGGAATCAGCATTTTTTAAGGGACAGAGTCTCACTCTGTCACCCAGGCTGGAGAGCAGTGGCACAATCACAGCTCACTGCAGTCTTGAACTCCTAGGTTCAAGCAAACCTCCCACCCCGTTCTTCCAAGTAGCTGGAATTACAGGCAGGCACCACTATACCTGGCAATTTTTTTTTAATTTAAGTTTTTTCTTTTTTGGGTAGAGACAGGTCTTACTGCGTTGCTTAGGTTGGTCTTGAACTCCTCAAGAGATTCTCCTACCTCAGCCTCACAAAGTGTTGAGATTACAGGTGTGAGCCACCACATGTGGCCAGGAGTCAGTTTTTTTTTATTTTTATTTTTTATTTTATTGAAATGGAGTCTCACTCTGTCTCCCAGGCTGGAGTGCAATGGCACGGTCTCAGCTCACTGAAACCTCTGCCTCTGGGGTTCAAGCAATTGTCCCGCCTCAGCCTCCCGAGTAGCTGGCACCACAGGTGCATGCCACCACACCAGGCTAATTTTTATATTTGTAGTAGAGATGGGGTTTCACTATGTTGGCCAGGCTGGTCTCGAACTCCTGACCTTGTGATCCGCCTGCCTTGATCTCCCAAAGTGATGGGATTACAGGCGTGAGCCACCACACCTGACCAGGAATCATTTCTTGATAGGAAGCTGATAGCCACGTTTTTTTCTCTCCAATAAGGCATCCCATTTAAGAACTTGACTTAAAATCACTCGAGAACTTTGTAAGATTTTAATGTCTAAGTATCCAAATTAGCATGTCTCTGTCCAAAGGGTATGAAAAACTAATCTGAATATAATTATCATATAATGTGATACCAGGGGCGGGGACCTAGAGCTGCCCGTGGAGGTGAGTTATTAATGAGAGGGGGAGTGTGGACCATTAACTGACTTCATCGGTCAGAGCCCGACTCCAAGCAGCTGATCAGTGCAGCTGTGCTGATGACCCCTTGAAGGTCCAAGCTGTCACTAAAGGTTGACATACTCACAGTGGGGCCATGCAGAGTAACTGTCTGCTTGCAGTCCTGAAAGGAAACCCACATTTAAAATTCAGATGTTAGAGAATCTCAGATGGAAAATGCTCATGTGATGAGTGGTGTGACCAGGTTAACAGGAGGCCAGGAGGCCTGGGAGCTGTGGATTGAATACTGCCCGTGGTTGCTGTAGCAAGCTTGCTTCCGGGCTCCAGGGAGCTGACCTGTCATCTCCACTTGATTCTAGTGGGTGGGGCCACTTCTAATAGGGCATCAATAAGGCTTCAGGGTAATTAAGTGCCTAATTGAGTGTCTAATTTCAGCTAAAGCAATTTGTACAGAATCTTGCCATGTCGGCAATGCCTTTTCCCATTACTTGTAAGTTACATTGGCCAGGCACGGTGGCTCACACCTGTAATCCCAGCACTTTGGGAGGCTGAGGCAGGTGGATTATGAGGTCAGGAGTTCGAGACCAGCCTGGCCAGCATGGAGAAACCCTGTCTCTACTAAAAATACAAAAATTAGCCGGATGTGGTGGCGCATGCCTGTAATTCCAGCTACTCAGGCGGCTGAGACACGAGAATCGCTTGAACCCAGGAGGTGGAGGTTGCAGTGAGCTGAGATCACGCAACTGCACTCCAGCCTGGGCGACAAAGCGAGACTCTGTCTCAAACAAACAAACAAAAAATCATATTTTCTTTTTTTTTTTTTTTTTTTTGAG
>NW_022437008.1:7898190-7905552 GCF_009761245.1 Sapajus apella
GAACAATCTCCACCTCCTGAGCTTAAGCAATCCTCCCACCTCCATCTCCCGAGTAGCAGATGTACCACCAAGCCTGGCTAATTTTTGTATTTTTTATAGAGACAGGGTTTAGTCATGTTGCCTAGGTGGTCTCAAACTTGTGAGCGATCTGCCTGCCTTGGTCTCCCAAAGTACTGGGATTACAGGCATGAGCCATTGCACCTGATCTCACTTTTTTTGGTTTGTTTTGTTTTGAGATGGAGTCCCTCTGTCTTTTAGGCTAGAGTGCAGTGGCATGATCTCGGCTCAATGCAACCTCCACCTTCTGGGTTCAAGCAATTCTCCTGCCTCAGCCTCCTGAGTAGCTGGGATTACTGATGCCTGCCACCACGCCTGGCTAATTTTTGTATTTTTAGTAGACAGGGTTTCACCATGTTGGCCAAGCTAGTTTCAATGCCTGACCTCAGGTGATCCACCCGCCTCAGACTCCCAAAGTGCTGGGATTACGGGCGTGAGTCACTGTGCTCAGTCAATTCCTTTGACTTATGATTGTGGCCGCCTTTTGGATACACGGCTAGGCTGCTGTGGTCACACTGTCAAATCAACAAACAAATGCAGAAGAAAAATAATATAGAAATCCAAAAAGGTAAACAATTGGGTGTTAGAAATAAGTTTAAACAAGAGTCACAGAAACTCTTCAGGTTCTTTTAGCAAGAATGACCCTCAGAGGAGCACAGAAATATTTGGTATCTTGGCGTTCATTCCTGTTAGGAAATCCTTGCTTTTTTGTTGGAAACTGTCTTAATCTGTTCAGACTGCTATAAAAATACTATAAACAATGGAAATGTATTTCTCACAGTTCTGGAGGTTAGGAACTCCAAGGTCAAGGTGCTGGCAGATTCAGTGTCTGGTGACGGTCACTCTTTTGTGCTCTGTTGTTTTCTCTCTGTCCAAAAGCACAAACGAGCTGGCATATTGCCAGTAGCACTCACACTCCAACACTATGTTTCAGAAATTCGTGTTCAAATCCCTTAGAAGGGGAGAATCTGCCTAAATTAGGGCTTTACTTAAAAACTGAACAGCGTGTATTTAATTTAAAAAAAAAAAAAAACCAAGATGTCAAAATGTATACTGTTGCCATTTCATGTATACATTCCTATTCGGTGTCTGTCTTTAATATAGGAAATTTCACACATAGACACAAGTTGAGAAAATAGTATGATGAACCCCACATTATCAGCTTACAGCCAGTTTGGTTTCATCCTTACCCTCCTCCCACTGGATGGCTTGGAAGTAATCCCAGACGTCGTACCATCTCATCTGTAAATATTTCAGTATGTATTTCTAAAAAATAAGGACTAGTTAAAAAAAAATCGGGCCAGGCATGGTAACTCACGCCTATAATCCCAGCACTTTCAGAGGCCAAGAGGGGAGGATCACTTGATGCTAGGAGTTTGAGACCAGCCTGGGCAACATAGTGAGACCTTTATCACTACAAAAAATTTTTAAATTAGCCAGGTGCAGTAGCACATGCCTATAGTCCCAGTTGCTCAGGAGGCTGAGGCGGGAGAATCACTTGAGTCCAGGAGTTTGAGGCTGCAGTAAGCTATGATCACACCACTGCACTCTAGCCTGGGTCTATCACCCAGCAAGAGCAAGACCACTTTATTTTGTGTGTGTGTGGTATGGTCTCATTGTGTTACCCAGGCTGGAGTGCAGAGGCACAATCTTAGCTCACTGCAACCTCCACCGCCCATGCTCAAGCAATTCTCCTGCCTCAGCCTCCCTAGCAGCTGGGATCACAGGCACACACCACCACACCTGGCTAAATTTTGTATTTTTAGTAGAGACGGGGTTTCACCATGTTGGCCAGGATAGTCTCGAACGCTTGATCTCAGGCAATCTGCCCGCCTTGGTCTCCCAAAGTGCTGGGATTACAGGTGTGAGCTACCGCGCCCAGCTAAGACCACAACTCTTAAAAAAAGAAATTCACAGAACCACTATCCCATCAATCCCCTTCTCTTTGAAATTCATTAGTATGAAATGTGTCATCAGTAAGTTCTCAGATGACTCAAATGCTTTTTCAGTTTGTCTGTTGCCGTCAGGTTCCAGGGAAGGGCCATACATTGCCAACAACAGAGATGCTGTTTCATCTCTCAATCTGTTGTTACCTCTTTCCTTCATGTTGATCAAGTCTTTTTAAAACTGATCAACTCTTTTTAAAACTGACAAATCACCTATTGAATATTGTCAGGCATGTTTAGATGTTATGCAGTGTGAAGATAGGGACCTTGTGGTTCCATTCAACACTCTGTCCCCAGCATCACGCAACATGATGGGCCACAGGGCACATTTTCTGACAACAATTAATGAAACTAGAAATCAACTAGAAAAGGTCGATTTTAAAAACTCAAACCCTGGAAGTTAAACAAGGCTTTTAGGTGCCCCTTCTGTCCAGGAAGAGATGCAAATATAATAGCAGTTCCAGGATCCTTAGGAGTTAGCAACTTGGAGAACAGGAAGCTCAAAAACTGATGAGAGACACAGCTGAACCTTTCCTCAGAGGAAGGGAATGAAGTGTTTCCATTATTAGGTAAGAGGATGAAAAGAAATGAACTCAGCATCCCATAAAAGCTAGAAAACCAATAAAATAAAGCTAAGAAAAAGACAAATGGAGACAAAATCACAGAACAACAAATTAGAGGAATGAGAGTAGAATTTATTTTTATATTTTTTGAGACAAGAGCCTTGCTCCGTTGCCCAGGCTGAAGTGCAGTAGCACAATCTTAGCTCACTGCAACCTCCACCTCCCAGCTTCAAGCAATTCTCATGCCTCAGCCTCCCGAGTAGCTGGAATTACAGGTGCACACCACCATACCTGGCTCATTTTTGTATATTTAGTAAGGGTTTCACCATGTTGGCCAGGCTGGTCTAAAACTCCTGACTTCAGGTGACCCATCTGCCTTGACCTCCTAAAGCACTGGAATTACAGGCCTGAGTCACTGCACCCGGCCGGGAGTAGAATTTTTAACATAAGGAATGGCTTTCTTGAAAAAATGTAACATGACTTAAATTTTGGCAATGCTAATCAAGAAAAAAACAGAGAAAACCATGGTGAATGGCAAAGGGTGTGTGGCCCTGGAGGTAAGAGGGAGACTGATCCCATCACAACACCATGTTCCCTTCCCAGCCTCCGTCCTCTCTAGGTCTCAGCTCTCCACCAGGCACCAGGGGCAGAGAACTCTCGGGGTGGCCACCACAGGTCCCTAGGAGCTCCAGTGATGATTTTGGTGACACAAATGCAGAAACGTCACGTCCTTGTTCTTATCTTCCAGTGGTTAAGAAGCAGAGGCTGGAAGCAAACTGGAACAACCTCAGTCTCTTTCTTGGAAAGGGATTTAAGGTTCTGTGACTCTGGTCCATCTGGACCATTTCTCCAAATCGAGAATATACTAACTGGAGAGCTATGGGTGGCCATTTTCCCTGAGGGTGTGGGGGAGAGGACCAGGCTGTTCAGGGGAGAGTGAGAAAGGGGCAGGAATGGGATCAATGGAGAGAGAGAGAGAAAGAGATGCAGAGACAGAGACAGGGACAGGGAGAAACAGGCAGAGACAGAGAGAGAGACAGACAGACAGAGACAAAGAAACAGAGGCAGACACAGAAAGAGGGATACAGAGACAGACAGACAGACAAAGAAACAGAGATGGGATAGATCCAAGATGGCCGTTTAGGAACAGCTCAGGATTGCAGCTCCCAGTGAAAGTGCAGAGGGTGAGTGGACGCCACATTTTTATTGCCCACAGGCTAGGAAATTCCCAAGTGGAGGAGCCCCACAGGTTGCCAGCGCAGTAGTTTCGGCCAGTGGGGCTGTGTGGGCCGGCGCGGCTGCTTTGCCCCGCATGGCTGCTTTGTCAGTGCCCCGGCGCAGCGGTTCTCCATACAAAATACACCGGTCCGGGTGCCCTTTTGGCTGGCGACTGGAGCCACAGGAAGTCGCCCATTCATCTGTTTAAAAAGGGGACTGAACAGGGAACCAGGTCAGTAGATTCCAGGGCAAAAAAAGCGCCATGAATCTCAGTGCTGCTGTTTAAGCCAGCGCAGTGAGTCGCCGCACGGGAAAACACACAGATCCCGGCGCCTCTTCAACAGGCGACTGGAACACCAACTTAAAAAAAAAAAAAAAAAAAGGCTGTGAGGCAGGGAGCCAGGCAATCAGGCTCGGCTGGTCCCACCCCCACAAAAGAACAGCAATCAGAAACTCTGGATTGAGAGTTTCACAGCAAGCACAGCTGAACCTGGGACGGTCCAGCTCTGTGGGGGAGGGGCGTCCAACATTACCGAGGCATTCCACCACTATGGAGGTAGTCAGCCAATGCTGAGGCAGCCAAGGCAACCCGCCACTACAGAGAGAGTCCACCATAACAAAGGCAGGCCACCATTGCTGAGGCAGTTCTAACTACACCCATATAAACAGGACTGCAGGGAAGTTCACTCAGAAGCTGGGCGGAGCCCACAGCAGCTCAGCAAAGCCTCTACAGGCAGACAGTGACTAGGCTGCCTCCTTGCTGGGCAGAGCAGCTCTGAAGGGGGGAAAAAAAAGAGGGCAGCAGCACAACGGAAACTCATAAATAAAGCCCTAAATCCCTGGGACAGAGCACCTGGGAACAAAAAGCAGTTGATGAGTTCTGCTGCAGCAGACCTAAACGTACCTGCCCAGCAGCTCTGAATGAACAATGGAGCTCACAGCTCAGCATTTGAGCTCCTATAAAGAACAGACTATCTCCTTAAGCAGCTCCCTGACCCCTGTATATCCAAAGAGCCACCTCATAAAGGAGAGATCAGACTGACACTTGGCAGGTATCCTTCTGGGACAAAGACAGCAGAAGAAGAAAACTGTAGCAACCCTTACTGTTCTGCAGCTGCTGCAGGTGATCCCCAGGCAAGCAGGGCCTGGAGTGGACCTCAGCAGACCTACAGCAGAGGGGCCAGACAGTTAGAAGGAAAACTAAGAAACAGAAATAGCCTCATCATCAACAAACAGAACGTCCAATCAGAGACCCAATCTGAAAGCCAGCAACTACAAAGACGACAGGTGGATAAATCCATAAAGATGGGAAGAAACCAGCGCAAAAAGGATGAAAACACCCAAAACCAGAACACCTCTCCTCCTACAAGGGATCACAACTCCTCACCAGCAAGGGAACAAGGTTGGATGGAGAACGAGTGTGATGAAATGACAGAATCAGACTTTATAAGGTGGGTAGTAAGAAACTTCTGTGAACTAAAAGAACATGTTCTAAACCAATGCAAAGAA
The DNA here is from genome assembly GCF_009761245.1 of Sapajus apella. NCBI lineage: Eukaryota > Metazoa > Chordata > Mammalia > Primates > Cebidae > Sapajus > Sapajus apella. The sequence goes on from NW_022437008.1 coordinate 7,903,484, forward strand.
ACTAAGAACCTTGAAAAAAGATTTGACGAAATGCTAACGAGAATGGACAAAATAGAAAGGAATATAAGTGAATTGATGGAGCTGAAAAACACAACACGAGAACTTTGTGAAGCATGCACAAGTTTCAACAGCCGAATTGACCAAGCAGAAGAAAGGATATCAGAGATCGAAGATCAACTCAATGAAATAAAACAGGAAGGCAAGAATAGAGAAAAAGGGGTAAAAAGGAATGAACAAAGTCTCCAAGAAATGTGGGACTATGTGAAAAGACCTAATCTATGTTTGATAGGTGTACCTGAATGCGACAAAGAGAATGAATCCAAGCTGGAAAATACTCTTCAGGATATTATCCAGGAAAACTTCCCCAACCTAGCAAGGCAGGCCAATATTCAAGTCCAGGAAATACAGAGAACACCACAAAGATATTCCTCAAGAAGAGCAACCCCAAGGCACATAATCATCAGATTCACCAGGGTTGAAATGAAGGTGAAAATACTAAGGGCAGCCAGAGAGAAAGGTCGGGTTACCCACAAAGGGAAGTCCATCAGACTCACAGCAGATCTCTCAGCAGAAACCCTGCAAGCCAGAAGAGAGTGGGGGCCAATATTCGACATCCTTAAAGAAAATAACTTTCAACCCAGAATCTCCTATCCAGCCAAACTAAGCTTCCTAAGTGAAGGAAAAATAAAATCCTTTGTGAACATGCAAGTACTCAGAGATTTCATCACCACCAGGCCTGCTTTACAAGAGTTCCTGAAAGAGGCTCTACACATATAAAGGAACAACCAGTGCCAGCCACTCCAAAAACATGCCAAATGGCAAAGAGAATCAACACAATGAAGAATCTGCATCAATTAATGGGCAAAACAGCCAGCTAGCACCAAAATGGCAGTATCAAATTCACACATAACAATATTAACCGTAAATGTAAATGGACTAAATGCCCCAATCAAAGGACACAGACTGGCAAATTGGATAAAACGTCAAAACCCATCGGTGTGCTGTATCCAGGAAACCCATCTCACATGCAAGGATACACAAAGGCTCAAAATAAAGGGATGGAGGAAGATTTACCAAGCAAATAGAGAGCAAAAAAAAGCAGGAGTTGCAATTCTCATCTCTAATAAAATAGACTTTAAAGCAACAAAGATCAAAAGAAACAAAGAAGGACATTACATAATGGTAAAAGGATCAATGCAACAAGAAGAGCTAACGATCCTAAATATATACACACCCAATACAGGAGCACCCAGATACATAAGGCAAGTTCTTAATGACTTACAAAGAGTCTTAGACTCCCACACAATTATAGTGGGAGACTTTAACACCCCATTGTCAATATTAGACAGATCAATCAGACAGAAAATTAACAAGGATATCCAGGACTTGAACTCAGACCTGGACCAAGCAAACCTAATAGACATTTACAGAACTCTCCACCCCAAATCCACAGAATATACATTCTTCGCAGCACCACATCACACCTACTCTAAAATTGACCACATAATTGGGAGTAAATCACTTCTCAGCAAATGCAAAAGAACGGAAATCATAACAAACAGTCTCTCAGACCACAGTGCAATCAAGCTAGAACTCAGAATTCAAAAACTAACCCAAAACCACACAGCTTCATGGAAACTGAACAACTTGCTCTTGAATGTTGACTGGATAAACAATGAAATGAAGGCAGAAATAAAGATGTTCTTCGAAACCAACGAAAATGAAGACACAGCATACCAGAATCTCTGGGACACATTTAAAGCAGTCTCTAGAGGAAAATATATAGCAATAAGTGCCCACATGAGAAGCAAGGAGAGATCAAAAATTGACACCCTATCATCAAAATTGAAAGAGCTAGAGGAGCAAGATCAAAAAAACTCAAAGTCTAGCAGAAGACAAGAAATAGCTAAGATCAGAGCAGAACTGAAGGAGATAGAGACACAAAAAACCCTTCAAAAAATCAATAAATCCAGGAGCTGGTTTTTTGAAAAGATCAACAAAATAGACAGACCACTAGCCAGATTAATAAAAAAGAAAAGAGAGAATAACCAAATTGATGCAATAAAAAA
>NW_022437008.1:7905652-7907403 GCF_009761245.1 Sapajus apella
ATGCACATAAACTAGTAAACCTGGATGAAATGGATAAATTCCTGGACACTTGCCTCCTCCCAAGCCTAAACCAGGAAGAAGCCGAAACCCTGAACAGACCCAACAAGGTCTGAAGTTGAGGCAGCAATTAAGAGCTTACCACCCAAAAAAAGCCCAGGTCCAGACGGGTTCACAGCTGAATTCTACCAGACATACAAAGAGGAGCTGGTACCATTCCTTCTGAAACTATTCCAAACAATACAAAAACAGGGAATTCCTCCCAAATCATTTTATGAGACCAACATCATCCTGATTCCAAAACCCGGCAGAGACTCAACAAGAAAAGAAAACTTCAGGCCAATATCCAGGATGAACATAGACGCAAAAATCTTCAATAAAATACTGGCAAGCCGACTGCAACAGCACATCAAAAAGCTTATCCACCATGATCAAGTAGGCTTCATCCTGGGGATGCAAGTCTGGTTCAACATATGCAAGTCTATAAACGTAATTCACCACATAAACAGAACCAAAGACAAAAACCACATGATTATCTCAATTGATGCAGAGAAGGCTTTTGACAAAATTCAACAGCCCTTTATGCTAAAGACCCTAAAAAAGCTAGGTATTGACGGAACATATCTTAAAATAATAAAAGCTATTTACGACAAACCAACAGCCAATATCATACTGAATGGGCAAAAACAGGAAGCATTCCCCTTGAAATCTGGCACTAGACAAGGATGCCCTCTCTCACCACTCCTATTCAATATAGTACTGGAAGCTCTAGCCAGAGCAATCAGGCAAGAAAAAGAAATAAAGGGTATTCAAATAGGAAAGGAGGAAGTCAAATTGTCTCTATTTGCAGACGACATGATTGTATATCTAGAAGACCCCATCATCTCAGCCCAAAATCTCCTGAAACTGATAAGCAACTTCAGCAAAGTCTCAGGAAACAAAATCAATGTGCAAAAATCACAAGCATTCCTATACACCAATAACAGACTTAAACAGAGCCACATCAAGAACGAACTTCCATCCACAATTGCCACAAAGAGAATAAAATACCTAGGAATACAACTAACAAAGAACGTAAAGGACCTCTTTAAGGAGAACTATAAGCCACTGCTCAACGAAATAAGAGAGGACACAAACAGATGGAGAAGCCTTCCCTGTTCATGGTTAGGAAGAATCAATATCATGAAAATGGCCATACTGCCCAAAGTAATTTACAGATTCAATGCTATCCCCATCAAGCTACCAATGACCTTCTTCACAGAACTGGAAAAAAACACCTTAAACTTCATATGGAACCAAAAGAGAGCCCGCATAGCCAAGTCAATTCTAAGCAAAAAGAACAAAGCGGGAGGCATCATGCTACCGGACTTCAAACTATACTACAAGGCTACAGTAATCAAAACAGCATGGTACTGGTACCAAAACAGAGATATAGACCAATGGAACAGAACAGAGGTCTCGGAGGCAACACAACATATCTACAACCATCTGATGTTTGACAAACCAGACAAAAACAAGCAATGGGGAAAGGATTCCCTGTTTAATAAATGGTGTTGGGAAAACTGGCTAGCCATGTGCAGAACGCAGAAACTGGACCCCTTCCTGACACCTTACACTAAAATTAACTCCAGATGGATTAAAGACTTAAACATAAGACCTAACACCATAAAAACCCTAGAAAAAAATCTAGGCAAAACCATTCAGGACATAGGCGTAGGCAAGGACTTCATGACCAAAACACCAAAAGCATTGAC
>NW_022437008.1:7907803-7916660 GCF_009761245.1 Sapajus apella
AAGGTGGGTAGTAAGAAACTTCTGTGAACTAAAAGAACATGTTCTAAACCAATGCAAAGAAACTAAGAACCTTGAAAAAAGATTTGACGAAATGCTAACGAGAATGGACAAAATAGAAAGGAATATAAGTGAATTGATGGAGCTGAAAAACACAACACGAGAACTTTGTGAAGCATGCACAAGTTTCAACAGCCGAATTGACCAAGCAGAAGAAAGGATATCAGAGATCGAAGATCAACTCAATGAAATAAAACAGGAAGGCAAGAATAGAGAAAAAGGGGTAAAAAGGAATGAACAAAGTCTCCAAGAAATGTGGGACTATGTGAAAAGACCTAATCTATGTTTGATAGGTGTACCTGAATGCGACAAAGAGAATGAATCCAAGCTGGAAAATACTCTTCAGGATATTATCCAGGAAAACTTCCCCAACCTAGCAAGGCAGGCCAATATTCAAGTCCAGGAAATACAGAGAACACCACAAAGATATTCCTCAAGAAGAGCAACCCCAAGGCACATAATCATCAGATTCACCAGGGTTGAAATGAAGGTGAAAATACTAAGGGCAGCCAGAGAGAAAGGTCGGGTTACCCACAAAGGGAAGTCCATCAGACTCACAGCAGATCTCTCAGCAGAAACCCTGCAAGCCAGAAGAGAGTGGGGGCCAATATTCGACATCCTTAAAGAAAATAACTTTCAACCCAGAATCTCCTATCCAGCCAAACTAAGCTTCCTAAGTGAAGGAAAAATAAAATCCTTTGTGAACATGCAAGTACTCAGAGATTTCATCACCACCAGGCCTGCTTTACAAGAGTTCCTGAAAGAGGCTCTACACATATAAAGGAACAACCAGTGCCAGCCACTCCAAAAACATGCCAAATGGCAAAGAGAATCAACACAATGAAGAATCTGCATCAATTAATGGGCAAAACAGCCAGCTAGCACCAAAATGGCAGTATCAAATTCACACATAACAATATTAACCGTAAATGTAAATGGACTAAATGCCCCAATCAAAGGACACAGACTGGCAAATTGGATAAAAAGTCAAAACCCATCGGTGTGCTGTATCCAGGAAACCCATCTCACATGCAAGGATACACAAAGGCTCAAAATAAAGGGATGGAGGAAGATTTACCAAGCAAATAGAGAGCAAAAAAAAGCAGGAGTTGCAATTCTCATCTCTAATAAAATAGACTTTAAAGCAACAAAGATCAAAAGAAACAAAGAAGGACATTACATAATGGTAAAAGGATCAATGCAACAAGAAGAGCTAACGATCCTAAATATATACACACCCAATACAGGAGCACCCAGATACATAAGGCAAGTTCTTAATGACTTACAAAGAGTCTTAGACTCCCACACAATTATAGTGGGAGACTTTAACACCCCATTGTCAATATTAGACAGATCAATCAGACAGAAAATTAACAAGGATATCCAGGACTTGAACTCAGACCTGGACCAAGCAAACCTAATAGACATTTACAGAACTCTCCACCCCAAATCCACAGAATATACATTCTTCGCAGCACCACATCACACCTACTCTAAAATTGACCACATAATTGGGAGTAAATCACTTCTCAGCAAATGCAAAAGAACGGAAATCATAACAAACAGTCTCTCAGACCACAGTGCAATCAAGCTAGAACTCAGAATTCAAAAACTAACCCAAAACCACACAGCTTCATGGAAACTGAACAACTTGCTCTTGAATGTTGACTGGATAAACAATGAAATGAAGGCAGAAATAAAGATGTTCTTCGAAACCAACGAAAATGAAGACACAGCATACCAGAATCTCTGGGACACATTTAAAGCAGTCTCTAGAGGAAAATATATAGCAATAAGTGCCCACATGAGAAGCAAGGAGAGATCAAAAATTGACACCCTATCATCAAAATTGAAAGAGCTAGAGGAGCAAGATCAAAAAAACTCAAAGTCTAGCAGAAGACAAGAAATAGCTAAGATCAGAGCAGAACTGAAGGAGAGAGAGACACAAAAAACCCTTCAAAAAATCAATAAATCCAGGAGCTGGTTTTTTGAAAAGATCAACAAAATGGACAGATGACTAGCCAGATTAATAAAAAAGAAAAGAGAGAATAATTAAATTGATGCAATAAAAAACGATAAAGGGGATATCACCACAGATTCCACAGAAATTCAAACCATCATCAGAGATTATTACAAACAACTCTATGCACATAAACTAGTAAACCTGGATGAAATGGATAAATTCCTGGACACTTGCCTCCTCCCAAGCCTAAACCAGGAAGAAGCCGAAACCCTGAACAGACCCAACAAGGTCTGAAGTTGAGGCAGCAATTAAGAGCTTACCACCCAAAAAAAGCCCAGGTCCAGACGGGTTCACAGCTGAATTCTACCAGACATACAAAGAGGAGCTGGTACCATTCCTTCTGAAACTATTCCAAACAATACAAAAACAGGGAATTCCTCCCAAATCATTTTATGAGACCAACATCATCCTGATTCCAAAACCCGGCAGAGACTCAACAAGAAAAGAAAACTTCAGGCCAATATCCAGGATGAACATAGACGCAAAAATCTTCAATAAAATACTGGCAAGCCGACTGCAACAGCACATCAAAAAGCTTATCCACCATGATCAAGTAGGCTTCATCCTGGGGATGCAAGTCTGGTTCAACATATGCAAGTCTATAAACGTAATTCACCACATAAACAGAACCAAAGACAAAAACCACATGATTATCTCAATTGATGCAGAGAAGGCTTTTGACAAAATTCAACAGCCCTTTATGCTAAAGACCCTAAAAAAGCTAGGTATTGACGGAACATATCTTAAAATAATAAAAGCTATTTACGACAAACCAACAGCCAATATCATACTGAATGGGCAAAAACAGGAAGCATTCCCCTTGAAATCTGGCACTAGACAAGGATGCCCTCTCTCACCACTCCTATTCAATATAGTACTGGAAGCTCTAGCCAGAGCAATCAGGCAAGAAAAAGAAATAAAGGGTATTCAAATAGGAAAGGAGGAAGTCAAATTGTCTCTATTTGCAGACGACATGATTGTATATCTAGAAGACCCCATCATCTCAGCCCAAAATCTCCTGAAACTGATAAGCAACTTCAGCAAAGTCTCAGGAAACAAAATCAATGTGCAAAAATCACAAGCATGCCTATACACCAATAACAGACTTAAACAGAGCCACATCAAGAACGAACTGCCATCCACAATTGCCACAAAGAGAATAAAATACCTAGGAATACAACTAACAAAGAACGTAAAGGACCTCTTTAAGGAGAACTATAAGCCACTGCTCAACGAAATAAGAGAGGACACAAACAGATGGAGAAGCCTTCCCTGTTCATGGTTAGGAAGAATCAATATCATGAAAATGGCCATACTGCCCAAAGTAATTTACAGATTCAATGCTATCCCCATCAAGCTACCAATGACCTTCTTCACAGAACTGGAAAAAAACACCTTAAACTTCATATGGAACCAAAAGAGAGCCCGCATAGCCAAGTCAATTCTAAGCAAAAAGAACAAAGCGGGAGGCATCATGCTACCGGACTTCAAACTATACTACAAGGCTACAGTAATCAAAACAGCATGGTACTGGTACCAAAACAGAGATATAGACCAATGGAACAGAACAGAGGTCTCGGAGGCAACACAACATATCTACAACCATCTGATGTTTGACAAACCAGACAAAAACAAGCAATGGGGAAAGGATTCCCTGTTTAATAAATGGTGTTGGGAAAACTGGCTAGCCATGTGCAGAACGCAGAAACTGGACCCCTTCCTGACACCTTACACTAAAATTAACTCCAGATGGATTAAAGACTTAAACATAAGACCTAACACCATAAAAACCCTAGAAAAAAATCTAGGCAAAACCATTCAGGACATAGGCGTAGGCAAGGACTTCATGACCAAAACACCAACAGCATTGACAACAAAAGCCAAAATAGGCAAATGGGACCTAATCAAACTCCACAGCTTCTGCACAGCAAAAGAAACAGTCAGTAGAGTGAATCGGTAACCAACAGAATGGGAAAAAATTTTTGCAGTTTACCCATCTGACAAAGGGCTGATATCCAGAATTTACAAATAACTAAAACAGATTTACAAGAAAAAAGCTAACAAGCCCATTCAAAAGTGGGCAAAGGATATGAACAGACACTTTACAAAAGAAGACATACATGAGGCCAACAAGCATATGAAAAAATGCTCAGCATCACCGGTCATCAGAGAAATGCAAATCAAAACTACATTGAGATACCATCTCACTCCAGTTAGAATGGCGATCATTAAAAAATCTGGAAACAACAGATGCTGGAGAGGATGTGGAGAAATAGGAACACTTTTGCACTGTTGGTGGGAGTGTAAATTAGTTCAACCATTGTGGAAGACAGTGTGGCGATTCCTCAAGGACCTAGAAATAGAAATTCCATTTGACCCAGCAATCCCATTACTGGGTATATATCCAAAGGATTATAAATCGTTCTACTATAAGGACACATGCACACGAATGTTCATTGCAGCACTGTTTACACTAGCAAAGACCTGGAACCAACCCAAATGCCCATCAATGATAGACTGGACAGGGAAAATGTGGCACATATACACCATGGAATATTATGCAGCCATCAAAAACCATGAGTTTGTGTCCTTTGTAGGGACATGGACGAACCTGGAAACCATCATTCTCAGCAAACTGACAGAAGAGCAGATGATCAAACACCGCATGTTCTCACTCATAGGTGGGTGTTGAACAATGGGAACACATGGACACAGGGAGGGGAGCACTACACACTGGGATCAGTTGGGGGGAAATAGGGGCAGGACGGTGGGGGGTGGGGAGTTGGGGAAAGATAGCAAGGGGAGAGATGCCAGATGTAGGTGATGGGGAGGAAGGCAGAAAATCACACTGCCATGTGTGTACCTATGCAACAATCCTTCATGTTCTTCACATGTACCCCAAAACCTAAAATGCAATAAAATTAAATAAATGGAAAAAAAAAAGAAAAAGAAACAGAGACAGAAAAAGACAAAGAGAGACAGAGACACAGATAGAGACAAAGAACGACAGAGACAGAGAGACAGAGACACAGACAGAGACAAAGAGAGACAGACAAAGAGACAGAGACAGAGACAAAGAGACAGAGAAAGAGACAGAGAGACAGAAACAGAGAGAGACAGGCAGAAACAAAGAAAGACAAAGACAAAGGCAAAGAGAAACAGAGGGACAGAGAAACAGAGAGACAGAGAGACAGAGAGAACAGAAAGAGAGAGAGAGCGACTTCAGGCCCAGAGCCACCGGGAGGTGGTGGCTACTTTAGGAGGCTGAGACCCTCCAGTCTTTGGCTTCTCCGAAACCTTTTTTTGGCCTTATGTTAAGGTATAATTCACAAAAGATTAAATAAGATGACTCAGCAATAAAAAAGTGCCAAGGATTTTCTTGGATGCATTAATTAATGTGGAGATCAGGAAGATGCTAAAACTGGTTTAGCGCATTTGAGGGACCGGGTATTTTAGACAACTTGGTAAAGTGACGTGAGGGCGAGGTCTGCAAACTGGCTCATCTCCTGCAAGCCACAAACCTGTAGCTGGGGTTACCTTTTCTACTGGTCAGTGGTTATTTGCATCCTATCAAAATAATCTTGAAATTCACCTCTGCCCCTGTGGAGATGTAAAACAACCCAGGCAACAGAAAGTCAATCAAAGAGGCAAAACCAGGATTGCCCTAAAAGAACCTCCAGCAAACTCTTTGATCAGTTTTCAAGTTTTTGGTAACTTTTCTAACAGAGTGAATTCCCCCTTCAACTCAATCTGAGATGGGTTTTGGAACTCAGAGCCTAGAGAGACTAAACCAAGTCTGGTGGGAAGGGAAGGCAGGAAGCAGTTAAGTGGAGGGAGGCTGGATGTGTGCAGTGGCTCATACTTGTAATCCCAACGCTTTGGGAGGCTGAGGTGGGAGGATCGTTTGAGCTCAGGAGTTTGAGACCAGCCTAGACAACACGGAGAGACCCCATCTCTACACAAAAGAAATAAAAAAAATTAACTGGGCATGGTGGCACATGACTGTAGTCCTAGCTACTTGGGAGGCTGAGGCAGGAGGATTACTTGAGCCTAGGAGGTTGAGGCTGCAGTGAACTAGAATCATACCACTGTGCTCCAGCCTGGGTGACAGAGCAAGACTCTGTCTCCAAAAAAAAAGTATTGAGGCATGGAAGATAGAGTCCTCATTGGTTGGATTGGAGGGCCAGCCCCATACTGCACAACCTTCCACAGGACCTTCCCTCTCTGCAGACCAAGAATGACTTTCAAACAAATATCAATAGATATTACTTCAGAACAAGTTAATGAATCAATCAACTTGTGTATTTGAGAGTCTGCTACACAATTACAGACAAGTTGGAAGTGTGCAGATGAGGAGGCCCTTTAAGACCACTCTGCAAGACTTCACTGGAGTAAGGAACACACTGAAATTTGTTCTGCATGTATCTCCATATGTAGGTTATTCCTACCTAGAAATCTTCTATAATCTTAAATGTTATTTTGACTGATGAAGAGAACAGGAATAGTGCATTTGAACTGGTAGCAATAACTACTAGTGAAAAGATGAAAAGAAGACACATTTGTGTTTTCAGGGACCGTTCCCATTGTCACACCCACTGTTCTGGTTTCCAGAACCATAGACTCTCTTCTGGGAAGATGGGGATTTGGAGATGATGTCAGTTATCCAGGGTTGCTTAACAAGCCATCCCCAAACTTGGTGCTTAAAAACAACAATTATGTTTTTATTAATTTATTTATGTGATATTATTTCCCTGGGTTGGCTGGGCTCAGCTGGGTTGGTTTTTTGTTGGTCTGATCCGGGGTTACTCATGTGACTGTGGTCATCTGGCAATGCAAGGGTCCATAATGGCCTCCTCACCCCCCTGTCTGCTATCTGCTGGGCCTTTCCTGAAATTGGGTCTAGCCCATCCCTGCTTCATTGACAGCAGGAACATTGCAAGTGGGGAAAGAGGAAGTTATAGGCCCTCTCATGGCCCAGATGAACATCTGCTCCATTTCATCGGCCAACGCAAGTCACAAGCCCAGCCTAGATTCAGGTGGTGGGGAAACAGGCCCCACTGCTTGACGAGAGGGGCCACAAAATTAGATTGAAAAGAGGGTGGACCCAGGGAGGCACAATTCACTGGTGGCCTTACTGGTCGGTCTCAGTCTGCCACAGAACCAAAAGGCACTTGCTACTTACAAGGTTCAAGATAAAACAGACATCTGGCAGCTATCCCACCTGCTTAATTCAGACAGGACCATACATATGGGGAGATTTTAATAAACATTTATCGTATTGAACTAGACAGAATGAATATAGGCCCAAAGCGAGTGTTTTCTTTCCCTGTTTTGTAATCTGCATAACCTTACTTTGGACAGAACCAGTGGAACAAAAGGCCAGAAAAAGGTAGTTGAAGATTTGAGTAAAACCCTCTTCAGAATTTTTCATTCTACTTAATTTTAACAAATAGTATATAGATCAGCTAATGAATATTTCAGTCCTTCATGTATGAACCAAAAATGTAATTATGGATTTGATTTTACCAACGTTTGCTGCCTGAAGTAGTCAGTGATCATGAATTGCATTAAATGAAAGGTGAACCCCATTATAGTATCTGGGAAAATGGAACTTAATAAGTTTTGTAATTATGGGGCAAATCTATGCAAATTGCAATTTTTATTAGGTAATTTTCCATCTTCATCTAGGCTCTAATGGTCTATTAGACTTGTGGCAGTTCAGTGGTTTTATTAAGGAAGTTCTTTAACTTCTTTCTTGCTTTGTTCTTTATAATGAAGAAAATGTGTTTTGGGGTAACGTGGTCACAGGCCTGATTTACTTTTCCTTTTCAATCTTATTACAAATGAGAAGCTGGAATCCTTAGCTAATTATTCAGTGAAAACTGTATAGAGCCAATTTATATTCATTTTAAATAAAGACTAGAAATTTAATAGAATTTTATACCCCCCCCAGAAAACCCCCACAAAACTTACAACCAACATCTTTTTTTTTCCATTTATGTACCATATTGGAATGTTGGCTAAAAAGAAAGCTCTTAATTTTAAGAAGTCTTACCAAATCAGTTTGTCTGTCTTTTTGTTTTATTTTGAAGTTGAAGTTGGGTCTCACCTCTTTGGCCCAGCCTGGAGTGCAATGGTGCAATCATGACTCACTTTAACCTCGAACTACTGAGTTTAAGTGATCCTCTCACCTCAGCTTCCCAAGTGGCTAAGACTCCAGGCATGCACCCAGCTAATTTTTAAAATTTTTAAATTTTATTTAAGACAGGGTCTCACTCTGTGGCCCAGGCTGAAGGACAGTGGCATAATCACAGGTCACTGCGACCTTGACCTCCCAGGCTCAAGCAATCCTCCCATCTTAGCTTCTGGAGTAGCTGGGATTACAGGTGCATGCCACCACACCTGGCTAATTTTTTAATTTTTGTAGAAACAGGGTCTCACTATGTTGCCCAGGCTGGTCTCTAACTCCTGGCCTCAAGTGATCCTCCTATCTCTCAAAGTGTTGGCATTACAGCTGTGAGCCACCATAGCCGGCCCAGTTTGTCATCTTAAAAGTGCTGTTTTACCTGTTTGGTGAATATGAAGCTATAAATCATTTTAGAAACCAGGAATTCAAAGTTGACACATAAAAGTAACCACCATGGTACCTTGCTCTGTACTGCTTATGGTCGCAGTAGGTTTTGTAATATATCAGATCCAGTAATTCTATGGTTAGCAAATTATCAGGTATTATTGTCATATGTTTTGCCTTTTTTTTTTTTTTTTTTTTTGAGACAG
>NW_022437008.1:7916760-7982601 GCF_009761245.1 Sapajus apella
AGAGTTTCGCTCTTGTTGCCCAGGCTGGAGTGCAATGGCGCGATCTCGGCTCACCGCAACCTCCGCCTCCTGGGTTCAGGCAATTCTCCTGCCTCAGCCTCCTGAGTAGCTGGGATTACAGGCATGCGCCACCATGCCCAGCTGATTTTTTTTTGTATTTTTAGTAGAGACGGGGTTTCACTATGTTGACCAGGATGGTCTCGATCTCTTGACCTCGTGATCCATCTGCCTCAGCCTCCCAAAGTGCTGGGATTACAGGCGTGAGCCACCGCGCCCGGTCACCTTTTTTTTTTTTTTTTTTAAAGTCTGGCTCTGTCACCCAGGCTGAAGAGTGATCTCAGGTAGCATCTTGGCTCACTGCAACCTCTGCCTCCCAGTTCAAGGGATTCTCCTGCCTCAGCCTGGTGCCCGCCACCACGCCTAACTAATTTTTTGTATTTTTAGTAGAGATGGGGTTTCACCATGTTGGGCAGACTGGTCTTGAACTTCTGACCTCAAGTGATCCACCTGGCTCGGTCTCCCAAAGTGCTGGGATTAAAGGCATGAGCCCAGCCTGTTTTGCTTTTAAAAATTTTGTTGTATGTTTTAAAATCATGATTTGATAAGGAGAAAATGGCCCTGTGTCATTAAATATCAGGAGAGAGCCTTGTGAAAAGCTCTTCAGGGTGCATGGGTATTTCTATATGCAATATTGGTATTTCTATATGCAATTCCTGGCTGAGGCAGGAAAATGCTGGAGTTGGCTCTATGCTCAGTAAGAGGTTTCTAGCATGAACCTGGCTCAGAAAACACAGAAGGCATGGGACTAATAATAATCACCTTGAATAGCTTTGGATGCAACAGAACTCACCTACATACAGGGATGTGTGTGTGATGTGGTTTGACTGTGTCTCCATGCAAATCTCATCTTGAATCATAGTTCCCATAATCCCTACATGTTGTGGGAGGGACCTGGTGAGAGGTGATTGAATCATAGGGACAGTGACCCCCATGCTGCTGTTCTCATGATAGTGAATTCTCATGAGATCTGACGGTTTCATAAGGAGCTTCTCCCGCCTTTGCTGTATACTTCTCCTTGCTGCCACCATGTGAAGAAGGACATGTTTGCTTTCCCTTCTGCCATGATTGTAAGTTTCCTGAGGCCTCCCCAGCCCTGCAGAACTGTGAGTCAATTAAACCTCTTTCCTTTATAAATTACCCAGTCTCCAGTATGTCTTTATTAGCAGTGTCAGAACAGACTAATACAGGATGCCTTTGGTTTAATTGTCAAAAGAAGGTTTTGTTCCAGGTACAGTAGTCTCCTCTTATCTGCAAGGGAGATGTTCCAGGGTCCCCAACAGATGCTTGAAGTTGTGGATATTATCAAAACCTATATATAGTATGCTTTTTCCTATACATACATGCCTATGATAAAGTTCAATTTATAAATTAGTTGCAGTGATATATTAATAACAATAACTCATAATAAAATAGAACAATTACAACAATATTCCAGGATCAACCCCGTGCACTTTAGGCCATTATTTAGTAAACAAAGACTACCTGAACACAAACACTGCGATATTGAGACAGTTGGTTTGAGAACCCAGACAGCTCCTAAGTGACTAACTGGCAGGTAGCGTAGGCAGTGTGGTTACACTGAAATAAGGGCTGCTTTGTCTCCAGGCAAGATGGAGCAGGACAATGTGAGATTTTATCATGCCACTGGGAAGAGTGCACATTTTAAAACTTTAGGAAGTCTTTATTTCTAGAATTTTCCATGTAATATTTTCAAACTGCAGCTGACTGTCAGTAACTGGAACCCCAGGGAGTGAAACTGTAGATAGGAGGAAACTGCTGTACTGGGACTGCCATAATACTTTGTGTTTTCAGTGATCTGGAAAGCACAACTGTTGAAGTCTCTTCAACAGACCACCTCACATTTACATCTTACCCTTCCAGATGGGGCAGACAATCTCCCACTGCAGGGAGGAGAGTGACCCAGGTAAATGGTGATCTGGGTTTCCTCAGGATGGATGATTCAGTTGAGTTGGACCAATGATCCAACAGAATGGTGAAATTCTGTTGAGACAGAGTTCATCAGTTTCCACGTTCCCCCTCCTGCAAGGTGAGACCCTTAGCAGAACTTCCTTCAGGCTAAGGCCAATGAGGATGTAATCTGTTTATTGAGACCAATGTACCAAAACAGGCATTGGTGTCTTTCTTCACTAATGAAGTATATTTGCTGACTCCCTGAAATATACTGCATTCATTCATCATCCTGCCCTTAATTTTGAAAGATAATCAGACTGGGAATAGTATTCCAAGGTGAAGAATAATTTTCCATCAAAACCTTAAAGACCAATGTAGTCTTCTCTACTTCCTCCTCCTCCTCCTCCCCCTCCTCCTCCTCCCCCTCCTCCTCCCCCCCCCCCCCCCTCTCCTCCTCCCCCTCCCCCTCTTCCTCCTCCCTCTCCCCCTCCTCCTCCTTCTTCTTTCTTTTTCTTTTTCTTTTTCTGAGGCAGGGTCTCACTCTGTCACCCAGCCTGGAATGCAGTGGCATGATCATAGCTTATTGCAGACTCAAACTCCTGGGCTCAAGTGATCCTTCCACCTCAGCCTCTCAAGTAGCTGGGACCACAGGCATGCGCCAGCATACCTTGCTAATTTTTAATTTTTTTTTGCAGCAACTGTGGTCTCACTGTGTTGCCATGGCTGGCCTTGAACTCCTGGGCTCGGGAAATCATCCTGCCCAAATATCTGGGATTACAGGCATGGGCCACTGCACTCAGCCACCGGATCCGTTTTCTAACTGCTCCCCATGAGAGCATTCGGCTCTATTAACAGAAATCATCTTGCTTTACCCAATTCACCATTGCAAAGATATGGAACCAACCTAAGTGCCCATCAACCAATAAGTGGATAAAGAAAATGTGGTGTACATACACTATGGCGTGCTACTCAGCCATAAAAAGGAATGAAATAACGCCTCTTGTAGCAGCTTAGATGGAGCTGGAGGCCGTTATCCTACGTCTAGTAACTCAGGAACAGAGAACCGAACATCATATGTTCACACTTATAAGTGGGAGCTAAGGCCTGGCATGGTAGCTCACGCCTGTAATCCCAACACTTTGGGAGGCCGAGGTGGGCGGATCACTTGAGGGCAGCAGTTTGAGACCAGCCTAGCCAACATGGTGAAACCCCGTCTCTACTAAAAAAAATATATAAAAAGTAGCTGGGCATGGTGGCATGCATCTATCATCCCCTACTCTGGAGGCTGAGGCAGGAGAATTGCTTGAACTCGGGAGGCAGAGGTTGCAGTGGACTGGAATTGTGCCGCTGCAGTCCAGTCTGGGTGACGGAGCAAGACTCTGTCAAAAAAAAAACAAAAAAAAAAAAAGAAAAAGCAGGAGCTAAGCTATGATTATGATACAGGGGTAAAATGGACTTTGGAGACGAAGAATGTGGAAGATCGGAGGGCTTGGGAGACTAACAAGTTACATATGGGCTACAACATCCACCGCTCCGGGGATGCGTGCACTAAACTCTCACAATTCACCACTATAGAATTCATCCAGGGAACCAAAAGCTACTTGTACCCCAAAAGCCTATTGAAATAAAAAATCTTGAAAAAGAAAGAACTCATCTTGCTTTAAACACACAAACGTTTTGATCTTTCTAAAGATGGAATCTATCCATTACATTTAGTCCCTCAAGATGTTACAACAGAGGTTCTAAGTTAACACTTGTGGATAATTAACATGGGGAAGAGAATGATTTTACCAATGACGAAAGCTTTAAGTTCCGGGCCCTGAGTAAACCCTATTAATAGATAATTCCCCTTTGATCTCCCCCTGAGAGGGCCATCCAGCACAAAGTGAACATGAGTAAACAGAGTGGACACAAAGGGATGTGGGGTAAACAGACTTAAACTGGGAAAAGCCTCTTATCTCCCTGTATTCTCCCTAACTTAATGGACTGGCTGGCCACCTTCGGCCTCCCCCAATAAAACCTTTCAGCCTTCCAAAAGGTTTGAGACTATAATCTATAGCTTTCCCTAAATATTTGCCGTAATATTTTGCCAACCACCCCATGAATTCCAACAGGCGACAGAGCGAGATTCTGTCTCAAAAAAGAAAAAAGAAAAAAAAAGAATACATTGGACTTTACTAAAATTAAAAACTGCTCTTTGCAAGACACTGTTAATAGGATGGAAAGAATAAAATGGGAGGAAATATTATTAAAACAATATCTGATAATGGATTTAAATCCAAAATATACAAATCACCCTTAAAACTGAACAGTAAGAAAGCAAACATCTCAATTTAAAAATGGGCAAAAGATCTGAACCGATGCCTCATCAAAGAAGATGTAGAGATATGAATAAGCACAGAAAAGATATTCAACATCATTTGTCATTAGGGAAATGGAAATTAAAACCACAAGAAAACACCATTACACACGTACTAGAATGGTTGAAATCCAAAAACTTGACAATATCAGTTGTTGGCAAGGACACAGAGCAACGGGAACCCGTATCGCTGGTGGGAATGTAAAATGGTGCCACCGCTTTGGAAGACTGTCTGATGGCTTTTCATTAAGCTAAACAGTCTTAACAGGACCCAGCAACCATGATCTGTCTCAATCCTGTTTACTCAACTGATTGGAAAATATACATTTACATGAAAGCCTGAGAGTGTATATTTATAGCAATTGTAGGAATTATCACCAGAAACTGGAAGCAACTAAGATGTCGTTCAATAAATGAATGAATAAAAAATATGTGATACATTCATGCAGTGGAATACTTTGTTTATCAATAAATAGGAATGTAAGACTGAGCATGGTGGCTCACACCTGTAATCCCAGTGTTTTGGAAGGACAAAGTGAAAGAACCACTTGAGGCCGGGCGTTCTAGACCAGCCTGGGCAACATAGCAAGACCCCAACTCTACAAAAAAAAAAAAAATTAGCCAGGAGTGGTGGCATGCACCTGTGGTCCCAGCTACTCAGGAGGTTGAGGCAGGAGGATTATTTTTGAGCCCAGGTGGTCGAGGCTGCAGTGAGCCATGATTGCACCATTGCACTCCAGTCTGGGTGACAGAGTGATACGCTGTCTCTAGAAATAAATAAATAGGCCAGGCACAGTGGCTCACACCTGTAATCCCAGCACTTTAGGAGGCTGAGATGGGCGAATCACTTGAGGTTCGGAGTTTGAGACCAGCCTGACCAACATGATGAAACCCCATCTCTGCTAAAAATATAAAAGTTAGCCAGGCGTGATGGCATGTGCCTGTAATCCCAGCTACTCGGGAGGCTGACGCACAAGAACTGCTTGAACCCTGGAGACAGAGGCTGCAGTGAGTTGAGATTGTACCACTGCACTCCAGTCTGGGTGACAGTGAGACCCTGTCTCAATAAATAAATAAATAATAAATAGAAAATAATGTACAGCTAGTGCTCGGCTTACAACCACGGTCGGGACCGTGGACCGGTCGTAACACGATTTGGTCGTAAGTTGAGTAGGCTATATGTACAGTTGAAATGGTGCACGCAGAGATGGTAGTGCTGCCGGAAGCTGGTCCACACTGTCGTACGCCCAGCTGGGCAACGTTTGCACTGCCAGACACGGAGCAGTCGTGGCTAGCGAGTGTGGTCGTAAAGTCGAACGGTCGTAAGTTGCATAAGTGGTAAGTCGATCAATACCTGTAATATCAAGCCACACAAAGATACGGATAACTTTAAGTGTATGTTTCTGAGTGAAAAAAGCCAGTCTGAAAAGGCCATATACTGTATGATTTCAATTATATGACACTCTGGAAAGGGCAGAACTATAGAAATGGTAAATAGACCAATGATGGCCAGGGACTCGAGCAGAGGTTTGAATAGGTGAAGCACAGGAAGTTTTTTAGGGCAGTGAAACTATTCTGTATGACGCTATGATGTCAGTGGTGGCTGGCTAACACTATGCACATATCAAAAACACCAGGTATTTTCTGTGTACTTTAGTTTTTAATTTTTCATTAAAAAAATTTTCCGAGACAAGGTCTCACTCTGTCATCCAGGCTGAAGTGCAGTGGTGCAATCATGGCTCACTGCAGCCTTGGCCTCCTGAGCCCAAGTGATCTTCCCATCTAAAGTGCTGGGATTACAGGCATGAACCACCGCCACCGCACTGGGCCATTTCTGTAAACTTCCAAGTTCAAGAATCACAGTTGCACGATGAACCCCACACGCAGAGTCCCCACCCTTCTTCTGCAGCCCTAAGACAAAGGGAGAGTGTTTTGTCTCAGCAGTCAGGGGCTGCAGCCCACCAACCTCTGCCACCCCAATTTGGGTCCCAGCCACACCAAGGTTAGGAGTGCTCTGGTCACTCTGTCTAAAGGCTGACGTGCACATTCTGGAACACTTGCCTGGGGAGTGGTTTATTACCAGAGGAAGGACGGCCCAACTACACTGAGACCACCACACTGTGACAGAGCCCAAGGTAGCCATGTAGAGAGGCCCTGGGGAGAGAGGAGCCCTGCCAGCCCCTAGCTGCCCTTGTCATGGTGGCCCGGGTGCCAGACATGTGACTGACGACTTCAGATGACTCCAGCCCCAGATGCCACCTGACCACAACAGCATGCACCGCTAAGACCCACTCAGCTGAGCCCAGTCAACCTACTGAGCTGTAAGAGATAGTAAGAAATTGTTGTTATAAGCTGTTAAGCATTGGGTGATTTATTTTATACTTTATTTTTGAGACAGAGTCTCTCTGTCATCCAGGCTGGAGTGCAGTGGTGTGATCTTGGCTCACTGCAACTTCCACTTTCCGAGTTCAAGTGATCCTCCTGCCTCAGCCTCCAGAGTAGCTGGGATTGCAAGCGTGCTCCACCACGCCCGGCTAACTTTTGTATTTTTACTAGAGATGGGGTTTCGCCATGTTGGCCAGGCGGGTCTCAAACTCCTGACCTCAAGTGATCCACCCATCTTGGCCTCCCAAAGTGCTGGGATTATGGGCGTGAGCCATCGTGCCTGGCCAGCACTGGGTGGTTTATAACACCACAATAGACAACCAGTCCAGAGCTGTAAGGCTTTTCCTTGATATGGGGACTTCTGCTATGCTGCCTTCCTCATACCAAAGACAGAAAGGCCTGAAACATCACAGGAGAACAGTGGAAAGTTCTGCAGGCAACATTCCCAAGTCAAGGCAGCCAGCCTCTCCAGTTCACTCCCCCTTCCTCTCTCCCATTCCCCAGCAGTGGAAGAAGTGAGCAGGAATTACACTATACATAGTTAACATCCGGTTCTTCATCTTGCTTTCCAACAGAACTAAAACAGTGCCCAGGTTATCAGTAAAGAGCGGGTGACAGCATTATGTCAGGTAGCCTTGGATACAGCGCCATCTCTATTCAACAGTGACCAGAAAGGAACCAACATGGGACTTAGGCATAGATATTTCAAAAATGTTGGGGTGGGGAGTGCAGATTAAGAATATATACATGAGGCCGGGCGCGGTGGCTCAAGCCTGTAATCCCAGCACTTTGGGAGGCCGAGGCGGGTGGATCACAAGGTCACGAGATCGAGACCATCCTGGCCAACATGGTGAAACCCCGTCTCTACTAAAAAACTACAAAAAATTAGCTGGGCATGGTGGTGCGTGCCTGTAATCCCAGCTACTCAGGAGGCTGAGGCAGGAGAATTGCCTGAACCCAGCAGGCGGAGGTTGCGGTGAGCCGAGATCGCGCCATTGCACTCCAGCCTGGGTAACATGAGTGAAACTCCGTCTCAAAAAAAAAAAAAAAGAATATATACATGAGTTTGGGTGCGGTGGCTCATGCATGTAATTGTAGCACTTTGGGAGCTGAGGTGGGAGAACTGCTTGGGGCTAGGAATTGGAGACCACCCTGGGGAACATAGCAAGACCCATTCTCTACAAAAAAATTAAAAATTAGCCAAGTGTGGTGGTACATGCCTATAGCCTCAGCTGCTTGGGAGGCCGAAGAGAGAGGATCGCTTCAGCACAGGAGGTCGAGGCTGCAGTGAGCTAATGATCACACCACTGCACTCCAGCCTGGGTGACAGAGTGAGATCCTGTGTCAAAAAAACAAAAACAAAACACAGAACACAAAAAAGAGGTGCTCCAGTGAACAGTATTGGCACAATCAAAAACATTTTTATAAGGCTAGGCATGGTGGTTCATGCCTGTAATCCCAGCACTTTGGGAAGCTGAGGTGGGCGGATCACTTGAGGTCAGGAGTTTGAGACCAGCCTGGCCAACATGGTGAAACCTTGTCTCTACTAAAAATACAAAAACTCGGCCGGGCGCGGTGGCTCAAGCCTGTAATCCCAGCACTTTGGGAGGCCGAGGCGGGTGGATCACGAGGTCAAGAGATCAAGACCATTCTGGTCAACATGGTGAAACCCTGTTTCTACTAAAAATACAAAAAAATTAGCTGGGCATGGTGGCACGTGCCTGTAATCCCAGCTACTCAGGAGGCTGAGGCAGGAGAATTGCCTGAACCCAGGAGACAGAGGTTGCGGTGAGCCGAGATTGTGCCATTGCACTCCAGCCTGGATAACAAGAGTGAAACTCCGTCCCCCCAAAAAAAAAAAATACAAAAATTCGCTGGATGTGGTGGCAGGCCCCTGTAATCCCAGCTACTCAAGAGACTGAGGCAGGAGAATCACTTGAATCCAGGAGGTGGAGGTTGCAGTGAGCTCAGATTGTGCCACTGCACTTCAGCCTGGGCAACAGAGTCAGACTCAGTCTCAAAAAAACAAAACAAACAAAAAACATTTTTTATAAATAACTAAAAAAAAGGAACATATACCTGAACAAGAATTGAATCGTATAATTGATGAAACCTTTAGTTATGAATTCTACAATCCCTCAAAGAAATTAAAGAGGACGTCTTTATGAAACAAGACTTCAAACAAGAGACCCAAGAGGTCAAAGACAAGAGCATTAAACAACAGAAAGCGGGGAAAAGTAGATCTTGGAGAATTAGTTGAGGGAAAAATCTTTGTAAAATGGAAACTGCCTGAGAAGCACCTTGGAATCAAATCTGTACTGCTGCCATGGAGATCAGGTCTGGGGGAAATACATCAAGTACAAGGGGCAGAGGTGGGGGCAGCCGTGATCAGATGATGGGGATGGAAACTGACAGTAATGATACAACACGCTGAGGAAAAGGGAACAAATGTAACAAAACCAAATTTATAGATAAAATAGAAGGCTGACTGGAAATTGTACGCTAAAAGGACTCTCTTACTATAACAAAACAAATCAGAATAACGCCATCAGGGCCAAGACAAATTCTATAAGCATCAGGGCAGGATAAGGTCTGCTTACTATGAGAAATTTCAGGTTGTTATTTCTTTACTTGAAAACTAAAGGTAATGGCGGGGCACGGTGGCTCATGCCTGTTATCCTAACACTTTGGGAGGCTGAAGTGGGTAGATCGCTTGAGCCCAGGAGTCTGAGACCAGCCTGGACTATACAGTGACATGCCCTTCTCTACAAAAAAAAAAAAAAAAAAAAAAATTAGCCAGGTGTGGTGGCACGCATCTGTAGTCCCAGCTACTTAGGAGGCTGAGATGGGAGGATTGCTTGGTCCTGGGAGGTGGAGGCTGCAGAGGGCTGTGATTCAGCAACTGCACTCCAGTCGGGATGACAGAGCAAGACCCTGTCTCAAAAATAAATAAATAAATAAAACAAAACGAAAGATGTTAAAGATAATATTTCCAGATTCTGGCAGGAAAAAAACCTTAGAGTTGGGAACTCACGGCTGCTTCTTAAAATGAGTGCTTTAGTTGATGGAATACATATCCAAAGAAGAATAAAAATAAAGAACTTATGAGTATAAGGAATGGGGTTTGCGGTGATCCTTGGGTCCAAGTAAACAAAACCATTAGGTCTAAATGGTGGGAAATTCCGGCCATACAATCATAAACGACTTAAGAGGCAGTCTTCAACACACAGCCTGCGCTGGATTCGGAAAGTCCATTTTGTTTCCCACTCCCATGAGTGTGTCATAGTCACGGGGGGTTTCTTTGGCTGCCATTAGAGCAAAGCTGCAGCCCTTCTACTTGGAGGCTTTCTGACAACAGCCAGCGGGGAGCGTCCCACCTTTGAGTAGGACCCCAACTCTGAGAGGTGTGCCCGTCCCTCAGGCTCCTCCTGAGTGTTTGCAAACGCACACTGGCAACTCCAGGAACCAATCTGTTCCCTTCAAGATTCAAATGTACGTCTCATGATAAACGTTTTTTCCCCTTTTAAGTGGCAAGTCTAATTTGGAATTTTACTTGTAGATGAATCTCTAAAGATGAAGACATTCTGCAGAGGTGGTGTGGCATAATGGTTAGCAGCAGACTCTGGAGTTCAGCTGCTTCAGGCAGAAGCCCGGCTCTAGCATGGACTAGCTGGGGGGCTTTGCACAAATGAATTGTTGCAGTTTTCTCATCTGAAAATGGGGTTGACAATAGCACCTTTCCCAAAGCACCGTAGAGCGAGGGTTAAATCAATTAATATAGGTACCGTGCTTATGGGCATCCTTGGCAGATAAATGACAACATGTGAATGTTCAATGCAACAAATACAATGAAGAAGGGAAAACAGAGTCAGCCTCGGAGTGCCTTCCATCCTTCTCCTCCCTGAAGGTGTGTTGATGGTGGTGAGCTGACAGCTGTTCCATTTTTGTATATTGGGAGTGGGCCAATATCTTGGGAGGTGGGGCAGATGACTTGGCTTTTAGTTCTTAGGCCTCTGGATGGAAAGACGCCCATGCAGCACTCAGCACTCTGGGACTTCAAGTCTAATTTCCTCATTGGGTGGAACTTTTGGATTATTTTTCCTGGGGAGGGTGGCGAGTATATTTTGCTTGCAGGGAAGAAGGGTAGTCAGAAGATTTAGTGACTAGAGGGCAGGCTGTGGTAATCTTTAGGGCTGTTTGCAAATATTTCCAGTGTTCCCCCTGTCTGGGAAGGTTAGAGAATGCATTTTCTGGGCCTCTTACGGTTAAGTGGATCCACATTCCAGCCAACAAGCTGAGAGCGGAAGAGACACATCTCACTTCCTGGCCAGAGCATTTAATTACTGGTGCAAGGGCTTCAAGAGCCATTTCTCCCTCTGCCATCATGACCAGGCCTGTCCCAGCAGTGGCTGCTTCATCAGCTGGTCTAGGAGGGATGACAACATGATGGAAAGTCCCGGCCACCTGCTGGATAAGCAGCAAGAATGGAAATAACCCTTCATTGTTTTAAGCTACCAAGATTTTAGGGCTGTTTGTTATGGCAACAGAATCAAGCCTATCCTAAGAACAGAAATGGTGAAGATAATCTTTTACTTGTAAAATCACCTTGTGCTCCATCTCCCTGTTTTGGGGCCAAAACGCTTGCTCAAGGCAAGTGCAATTGGCCTATGCCAAATACCTCATAGGTGTGCAGAGGGTGGTTTATGACTGACTGGTGAACATCTTATTTTTTATGCTAGAGATTTGCTTTCATCAGGCCTGTCAGGTCTCCACTTAGCTATTTTTAGAACATACATTGGAGGGGACTGCTTTGTACTGACAGTAATACAAAAGTAGGTAACTTGGAGGCAGTTCATTTCGAAACCAACTGCACAGCTCACATTCAGGTACCACAGCAGAAAAGTCACAAGAAAAGATGAGGATGGGGAAAGCAGGCTTGAGAAGTTTAAATGCTGCTGGCAGAAATACTCTGAGGGGATCCCAGCCATCTCAAAATTCACTGCATGATGAGTGTTGAAGGGAGACAGATGTTTTTTAGCATCAATTCCCAGTGGCTTTGTTTCCTTATAGAGTAGAGAAGGGACCTAGAAAGGTCACTCTATTAAATTGTTGCAGGTCAAGTTCAAAGTCATCCATTCTTGTAGTGATTCTTCTGAAGTTATTTTACCAAATGTGTCCCTGCCTGCTGTGTATTATTCTCTCTAAAACTTCACAGTTTCAAGTTTATTCTCATTTCATTTTGACTTTAATATAGACCATGTTATACTTGTCTATTTCCTAAGAACAGCGAATCTGTGGAGGTAAGGTGGAGTGAGGCAGCAACATCAGATTTGTATTTTGAAGCAAATCTACAGTGTGCAGAACAGATGTTAGGATGCAGGAGTGGCTGTGGAGAGGCAGGAGGCTAGACTCTAGGTAAGAGGTGATGGCAGCTTGAATTAGGTAGTGGTAAAGAGGGAGAAGTGGACAAATACTTGAGATGCTGAGGAGTTAAAATAACTCACGGATGCTTTGGTTACTGGAAACAAGTGAAAAGATACCATGAACACCGTTATGAGGTTCCTGTGGCCCAAACAACAGGATAAAGGTGCCATTCGTGGAGCTGCATTGAATGGTGGCCTCCTAAGAGATACGTTTCCACCCAGAAACTGTGAGTATGGCCTTATTTTTAAAAAACGGGCCTTTGCAGATGTAATTGTAATTAAGGATCTTGAGATGAGATCATCCTGGGTTACTCTGAGTCCTTCTAAGAGAAATGCAGAGGGAGATTTGAAACACATGAGGAGAAAAGAAAGCCACATGAAGATGGAGAAAGAGATGGAAGTTATGTGGCTGCCAGACAAGAAAAAGTGTTGGAAGAACCACAAAAGGATCTTGCCTCAGATCTGGCCTTTGGAAGGAGGCCAAGTCTTGAAACTTGGTTTCAGATTTCTTGTCTCTAGAACTGTGAGAAAATATATTTTTGTTGTTTTAAGCTGCTGAGTTTGTAGTAATTTGTTACAGTAAGGCCTAGGAAACAAATACAGTAGAGAATACAAGAAAAAAAAACAGGTTTGGGGTGAAAATAATGAGTTCAGTTTTGAACATGTTGAGTTTGAATTGCCTTTGAGGCATCAAGAAGAAATGTCAAATGGGTCAACATGTACACAAGTCTGGGCTTGAGAAGTCAGTTGGCTAGTCATATGCATTGAGATGGTGGCTGAAACAAGGACATGGGTAAGGTCACCAAAAAAGAGAAAATCAGAGTGAGAAGGGAAATCTCTGGACCAAGCCCTGAGGAGCTCCAACATCAAAGGGATGAATAGGAGAAGGTAAGCCCTCACAAGCACTAGAGAAGGAGAAAGCTATGGAAATAGGAATTGAACCAGGAGAGCATTGTCTTAGAAAGTAAGGGGAAAGGGGGTTTCAGAAAGGACAGAACAGTCACTAGCATTCAAAATTAAGAGAACACAGGGACTAAAAAATGTTCACTGAGTTTTATGAAGTCACTGGTAATACCAGCAACAGTCAAGTAATTTTGCCAAAAGCTATCTTGAAGTGGATTGACCAGTGACAACAGACAGCTTTTTATTCTTTTGAGGAGGGAGGGTATTTGGAATATTAAATAAAGGAGAGAAATAGAATGATATCTCTTGGAAAGAAGAGGCAAGTGGAGGTTTATGTTTTTGTTGGTTTGTTTCTGTGGGAAGAGTCTTGAGTCCACTGAAAAGCTGTTGGGAGTGATGCAGTTGAGTTGAGAAATTGTGCAACAAACAGGTAACAATCAATTTACCCCTCCCAGATTGGCTCTCAATAACCACCGGAGGAAAAGGATCAAGATGGGAACAAAAGCACAGGTGGGAGTATCACATCTCCACTGCTACAGCAGGGAAGGACGGCAGGGTGGTGCTGATGAATGAGCAGAAGATGAGAATGTTCTAATGCCATGGCCTCGATTTTCTCTGTAAAATTGGAAATGGGTGCAGTTGGCAGCCTCTGAGATCCCACAAGGCTCCCTGTCTCCTGGTGTTCATTACCCTGTGGAATCCTCTCCTTTGAGAGTGTTCTGGCCTTAGTGACTGGCTTCTAACAAATACAACACGGAGGAGTGATGAGATGCCACTTCTGTTATTAGAGAACCTCAGGACAGTGACCTCTGACTTGGACTTTCTTGTGTGCATGTACACCTGGAGGAAAGCCAGCTTTCACGTCACGTGCAGTCCTACAGAAAGGCTCACAAGGCAAGAAACTAAGGGAAGCCTCTAACTGACCACCTACACGGAACTGAACCCTACCAACAACCATGTGAGTAAGTTTGGAAGAGAACCCTACCCCAGTTGAGCCTTTAGATGAGACCACAGACCCCACTGACAGCTTGACTGAAACCTAATGAGATCTTGAGCCAAAGGCATCTGGCTAATTTATGCCTGGATTCTTGAGCAACAGAAACTGTGAGATAATAAATGCTCTTAAGGTTTTAAACCACTAAGTTTTGGAGTACTTTGTTACATAGTAATAGATACTGCTATATGGATTTATCCACTGGAAGTGTAGGAAGAGGAGGGGCTGGATGAAGAGGAGAGAAGATTTGGAATAGTTGTCATGGAAAATGAGAAAATCAACTGGCAACACAATACAATTTCTGGGCTGTTGGGGGCCTATATGAGTTTAGCAATCATGGCTTTATAATAGAACGAATTTGCCATATGTAAGATATAATAGAATTATTATTTTTTTCTAATGAAAATTTTATTATGCTTTGATTGACCATGGGAAATATAGCCTTCCTTTAGTCCTTCCATTACATCTTCTGGGAAATTTATTCATTTGGGATATTTGCTGAGGGCCTATTTATACCAGTTACTCTTTATTCATTAAAATATTTATTAATAAAAAGAAATGATAAATGCTTGAGGTGATGGATATTCCACTTTGATGTGATTATTGCACGCTGCATGCCTGTATCAAAATATCTCATGTACCCCCATAAATATATATACCTACTATGTACCCATAAAAATAAAAAATAATAAAAATAGACAAAATTAAAATATTTATTGAGTGTCTAATTGATGCCAGGTTTTTCAGGCCCTGGAGACATGAGGTTTATGTTTTAGGGACATGAAAAACAAATAATTAAACAATACAATAATGCATACTATAAAGAAAATCAAAGCAAAATAAGGGGTGCTCTTAGCCGGGCGCGGTGGCTCATGCCTGTAATCCCAGCACTTTGGGAGGTCGAGGCAGGTGGATCATGAAGTCAGGAGATTGAGACCATTCTGGCTAACACAGTGAAACCCCGTCTCTACTAAAAATACAAAAATTAGCCGGGCCTGGTGGTACATGCCTGTAGTCCCAGCTACTCGGGAGGCTGAGGCAGGAGACTCACTTGAACCCCGGGGTTCAAGCAGTGAAGCCAAGATCATGAAGGTTGCAGTGAGCCAAGATCACGCCACTGCACTCCAGCCTAGGCAACAGAGCGAGACTCTGTCAAAAAAAAAAAAAAAAAGCAGGGGGTGCTCTTTTCTGTAGGGAGGCCAAGAAAATCTAATTACAGTGGGTTCTGGAAACAGAGGAGAGAGAGCGAACAAGATATAGTCCTTTGCCTTTGGAAACTTACATTCTAGTGAATAATCTAGAACAAGCAAAAATATAATCATAGGTGCCGATTGATGGTATAAAAGAGAACTGGGGGACTAGAACAGGCTGCTCTTAGAAGGCAACGTTTGAGCAGAGTTGAATGGAGGGAGGGAGGGAGTTGTGTGGAAAGGAGAGGGAAGAGGCCGGGCACAGCGGTTCATTCCTGTAATCCCAGTACTTTGGGAGGCCAAGGTGGGTGGATCATGTGACGTCAGGGGTTCGAGAACAGCCTGGCCAATGTGGCAAAACCCTGTCTCTACTAAAAATGCAAAAATTAGCCAGGCCTGGTTGGGGGGTGCTTGCAATCCCAGCCACTCAGGAGGCTGAGGCAGGAGAATCGCTTGAACCCTGGAGGTGGAGGTTGCAGTGAGCTGAGATTGCGCCACTGCAGTCCAGCCTCGGTGACAGAGCGAGACTCCGTCTCAAAAAAAGGAAAGGAAAAGAAAGAAGATGGAAAAGAACGACGGGCTGGAGGACCGCATGTGCCAGTGCTTTCGGCTGGGACCACGCCTGGAATGTTCACGTAGCAGCTAATGCTCTGTGAAGTTACTTCCTTTATTGCTGATGGCGGTAGAGACTAGGCAAAGAGAAGCTGAGGTATCTATTCATACAGGGGCCAGCCACATCAAGGAAAACATTTTATACCAGAGGGTAAAACGAGTAATTACACAAGCCAAACTCGCTTTTAAGAAGTGTCAAAATTGTGTTAATAATATCAATAAATATTAATAGGCGCTTACTCTGTACCCAACACTCTTCTAAGAGCTTTGAATTATTAATTTAATCCCTTTTCAAAACCCTATGGCATAAGACCGTTGATTTAATCTATTTACAGTTCAGGAAACTGAGACACAGAAAGAGTGCCCAAGGTGACGCTGCTGGCAAGTGGGTGCCAAGGCAGAAGCCTTCACCACCCTGGTACCTTCTCCAAATCTCTTGGAAGCTTATTAGAACATAATGTGCCTTAAAGCTTAGGTTTAATGGAGTAGATTATATATGTGAAGGGAAAATTAATTTCAAATATCTTACTGCAAAAAGTACCCAAGTCGATTTTTGGTAGTCACCAAAAATAAATGTAAATCTAAACTCATAGAAGCAGTTTAGATTTACAGATGGCTCACTAAGTGTTTTGCATTTGAATTCTTAAAATATTATACACTGAGTTTGCATATTAACTTAAAATAGCATAGAAATATTAAAAAGCTAATGATTTATGTGGAACTAGGTCCTTTAAAATATTGTCATTTTGGAAAACCCAAACATTATCATGCATAGTAGTAATTCTTTCTTTTTTTATAGTGTTTCTGTTAGACGTCAGACTCAAATACTCTGCACCGCAATTTCTTGGTTGGTTTTGAGGTCATTCTGTTACTGACTGATCTTTCATTCAATTAACTGGAAAAAAAAATAGACTATTTTTCACAGCAGTTTTAGGTTCACACATAGCAAAATTAAGAGGAGGCATCGGGGTCGGGAGCAGTGGCTCACGCCTATAATCCTAGCACTTTGGGAGGCTGAGGCAGGTGGATCACCTGAGGTCGGGAGTTTGAAACCAGCCTGCCCAACATGGTGAAACCTGGTCTCTACTACAAATGCAAAAATCAGCCAGGCCTGGCGGCGGGAGCCTGTAATCCCAGCTACTTGGGAAGCTGAGGTAGGAGAATTGCCTGAACCTGGGAGGCAGAGGTTGCAGTGAGCTGAGACCGCGCCATTGCACTCCAGCCTGGGCAACAAAAGCAAAACTCCATTTCAAAAAAAAAAGGGGGGGGAAGGCACTGAGATTTCCCACAAACCCCCTGCTACCCCCACACTTCCATGGCCTCCCCTATTATTTACATCCCCCACTGGAGTGGTAAAATTAATACAATTGATGAACATACACATCATAATCAACCAGATTTTACAGTTTGCATTAGGGTTCACTCTCGGCGGTGTATGTTCTACAGGTTTAGACAAACGTATACCGACATGGATGGATCCATCATTATAGTATCCTATAGAAGTTTCACTGCCTTAAAAATCCTCTGTTCTCCTCTTATTCATCCCTCCCTCCTCCCTAACCTGTGGCAACCCCTGATCTTTTTTTTTTTTCTTGTACTCTGGGCTCTGGGGTACCTGTGCACATCCTGCATCCTGCAGGATTGTTGCATAGGTACATACATGCCCTCGTGGTTTGCTGTCTCCATCCCCCCACACCCTGTTGCCTACATCAGGCATTTCTCCAGGTGTTATCTCTCCCCATCCTCCCCTCCCGCCTCGCTGTTCCTCCCCTCCCCTCCCCTCCACCCCCCAACCTAGCCCTGTGAATGTTGTTCCCTTCCCTGTGCATGTTGTTCCCTTCCCAAGTATTCTCATTGTTCATCATCCGCCTACGAGTGAAAACATGCGGTGTTTGGTTTTCTGTTCTTGGGTCAGTTTGCTGAGAATGATCGTTTCTAGATTCATCCATGTCTCTACAAAGAACATGATCTTGTCATTTTTTATGGCTGCATAGCATTCTATGGTGTAGATGTGCCACATTTTCTTTGTCCAGTCTATCATTAATGGGCATTTGGCTTGGTTCCAGGTCTTTGCTTTTGTAAACAGCGCTGCAACGAACATACATGTGTATGTGTCTTTATAATAGAACAATTTATAATCCTTTGGATATATATCCAGTAATGGGATTGCTGGGTCAAATGGAATTTCTATTTCTAGATCCTTGGGGAATCATCACACTGTCTTCCATAATGGTTGAACTAATTTACACTCCCACCAACAGTGTAAAAGTGTTCCTATATCTCCACATCCTCTCCAGCATCTGTTGTCTCCAGATTTTTTAATGATCGCCATTCTAACTGGTGTGAGATGGTATCTCAATGTGGTTTTGATTTGCATTTCTCTAATGACCAGTAATGATGAGCATTTTTTCATGTGTTTGTTGGCCTGATAAATGTCTTCCTTTGAAAAGCATCTATTCATATTTTTGCTCACTTTTGAATGGGTTTGTTTTTTTCTTATAAATCTGCTTTAGTTCTTTGTAGATTCTGGATATTAGCCCTTTGTCAGATGGGTAGATTGTAAAGTTTTTTCCCATTCTGTTGGGCAACCCCTGATCTTTTTACTATCTCCATAGTTTTGCCTTTTCTACAATGCCATAGAGTTGAAGGCATACAGTAAGCCCCTTCAGACTGGTTTCTTTCACATAGTGATATGCATTTAAGATTCTTCCATGCCTTTTCATGGCCCAATAGCACATTTCTTTTTAGGGCTAAATAACATTCCATTGTCTGGATGTACCACTGTTTATTTGTCCATCGACCTACTGAAGGGCATCTTGGTTGCTTCCAAAGTTTAGCACTTATAAAAAAAAAAAAAAAAGCTGCACCGGGTGCGGTGGCTCAAGCCTGTAATCCCAGCACTTTGGGAGGCCGAGGCGGGTGGATCACGAGGTCAAGAGATCGAGACCATCCTGGTCAACATGGTGAAACCCCATCTCTACTAAAAATACAAAACGTTAGCTGGGCATGGTGGCGTGTGCCTGTAATCCCAGCTACTCAGGAGGCTGAGGCAGGAGAATTGCCTGAACCCAGGAGGCGGAGGTTGCGGTGAGCCGAGATCATGCCATTGCACTCCAGCCTGGGTAACAAGAGTGAAACTCCATCTCAAAAAAAAAAAAAAATAAAAAATAAAAAATAAAAAAAAGTTGCTACAAACATTGTGTACAGGTCTTAATGTAGACCTAAGTTTTCAACTCCTTTGTGCAAATCCCAAGACACTCGATTGCTGGACAATGTGGTAAGAGTATACTTTATAAGAAACTCCCAAATTGTCTTCCAAAGTGGCTGTATGCAGAGAGCCAGCGTAGCCCACCCCTCTGGGGAATCAGCAGCAAGGCTGCTGTGAACTTCGGGTGAACTCCAGACAAGCGAAACCATAATAGGGGAATGTGTATGTCTCGGAGAAGAGCAGAGAGTCCCAGAAAAAGATAATCAGCTCTCACTAACCTTGCTGCAAGATAGTTGTTAGCTGAAGTATGTTAACTAAAGTGTGAGAATTATAATCATAGGCTGTTCTAAGTAACTGCACCCTCCCTCTGCTATATACTTTGTAAACATATAAAATAAAGTACTTGGAGGCAAGTTGGGGCCAAAGAGATTGACGCCATCAGCTTTTTGGACCACCTGGCCCCGCTTTCTATGTTTGTCTTGTGTTTTTCTTCATGCCCCCACTGTTCCCTCTTAGGTCTTTGAGCCTTTGTGCAGCACGGTACACAGTGTATGCTAGAGCTGTAACATTTTGCATCGCCACCAGTCATGAATGAGAGTTACTGTTATTCCACATCCTTGACAGATGTAATATCATCAGCGTTCTGAATTTTTGCATAATAGGTATGTAGTGATATCTCTTTGTTGTTTTAATTTGGAATTTCTGAAATTGTTGTTTTAACTTGCAATTAATAACATATAATTAACTATTTCTGAAGTCTATGATCACCCATTTGAGTTCAAGGATAAAAGTAAAAGAGTGTATGACACTCGTTCTTTATTAGGGACTTCTCATTTATTTGTATATTCTGTGGCTTCCTAGGTTCAATGGGGCAGGGGTGTGGTTTAAGGAGATGAGGACACATTTCAGTGGAGACAAACACATGTACTATGTATGGTCTCTCTCCATGATATTAACATACAAATGCATCCAGGGACGGCTCAGCTTGCCTCTATGACAGAAAGCATTCTAGCTACCTTACCAGTTCAACAAGAGATATCATTCACCAATCTGATCTAGTTAACAGTATGCTTCATTTAGTATAGTCTTCAGTTTGGTCTCTGGCAGTGATCATTCATGATAAAAAGTGTCCAACGACCTTAGAAGAAAACTTCCTCAACTTGATACAAGACATTTATGAAAAACCCACAGCTGAGCCGGGCGCGGTGGCTCACGCCTGTAATCCCAGCACTTTGGGAGGCCGAGGCGGGCGGGTCACGAGGTCAAGAGATCGAGACCATCCTGGCCAACATGGTGAAACCCCATCTCTACTAAAATACAAAAATTAGCTGGGCGTGGTGGTGGGTGCCTGTAGTCCCAGCTACTTGGGAGGCTGAGGCAGGAGAATTGCTTGAACCCGGGAGGTGGAGGCTGCAGTGAGCCGAGATCATGCGACTGCACTGTAGCTTGGCACCTAGCGACAGAGCAAGACTCTGTCTCAAAAAAAAAAAAAAAAAAGAAAAGAAAAAAGAAAAGAAAAACCCACAGCTAACATCTCTGAACGTTTTCCCTCCCAAGATCAGGAAAAAGAGAAAGATGTCTGCTGTTGCCACTTCTATTTAACACTGTATTGGAGGTTCTGGCAAGAGAAATTAGGGAAGAAAAATAATCACAGGACATCCAGATCCAAAGGGAAGAAGTAAGACTACATTTACAAATGATGGAATCTTCTATGTACAAACCCTAAGGAATCCACTGAAAAGCTATCAGAATGAATACAGGAGTTCATTAAGGTTGCAGGAGAGAAGATCAATGTAAAAAAATCATTTGCATGTCTATATACTAGCAATGAACACTCTGAAAATAAAAGTAAGAAAAAATTCATTTATAATAGTATTAAAAGGGATAAGAAATGTAGGTTTTTAATTATTGTTTTATGCAGATGTCTTTTAAGTCAGGAGAAAAATAAGCAGCAAAGAATTTATTTATACTGTATACATATCCATGTAATTATATTTTCCAGTGGCCTTTATTTCTTCAGATGGATTTGAGTTACTATCTAGTGTCCATTCCTTTTAGCCTGAAGGACTCTCTTTAGTAATTCTTGTACAGCAGATCTGCTAGTAATGAATTCTCTCAGTTTTTGCCTGGAAAAGTCTTAATTTATTTTTCATGTTTTGAAGGGTAGTTTTGCTGGATATAGAATTCTTAGTTGACTTGGCCAGGCTTGGTGGCTCACACCTCTAATTCCAGCACTTTGGGAGACCAAGAAAGGAGGACTGCTTGAGTCCAGGAGTTTGAGGTGAGCCTGGGCATCATAAAAAGACCCTGTCTCAGAAAAAAAAAAAAAAAAAGCCAGGCATGATGGTAGGCTGATAGCCTCAGCTACTTGGGAAGTGGGAGCAGGATCCCTTAAGCCCAGGAGTTTAAGACTATAGTGAGCTATGATCATGCTACTGTACTCCAGCTGGGACAGTAAAGTAAGACCCTGTTTCAAAAAAAAGAAAGGAAGAAAGAAAGAAAAAAGAGTTATGTGAAGAATGTCAATGGTTGTTAAAAAAAGAAGAAAAAAAAGAAAATTCTTAGTTAGCAATCTTTCTTTCAGCAATTTCCACCTTTGGTGGCCATTGGTTCTCATGAGAAGTCAATGGTTAATCCGTGGCTCCCTTATTCATGTCAAAAAAAAATTTTTTTTCTTCTTGTTTTTAAGATTTTTTTCTTTATTTTCATGATGTTTACTATGATGTATCTTTGTGCATATCTCTTTGTGTTGATCTTGTTATTTTTAAGCTCCTTGACTGTGCAGATGAATGTTTTTCATCGAATTTGGGATGATTTCAGCCATTATTTCTTATAATGTATTCTCTCTCTCTGTCTCTGTCTCCTCCTGATTCTACAGGATGCATATGTCTGTGTGCTTGATTGCAACCCACAGGTCTCTAAGGCTCTATTCATTTTTCTTCTTTTCTCTCTGTTCTGCTGGTTAATTTCTATTCATCTACTTTCACATTTGTTAGTTTTTCTTCTGCCAGTCCAAGTCTACTGTTTAAGCCCATTTAATTTTTTTTATTTCAGTTTTTGTACGTTTCAGCTCCAGATGGAAATGTTTTTTTTTTAAATAATTTTTATCTCTCCACCGATATTTTTTATATAATGAGATATTTTCATCACACTTCATCAGCATGATTTCCTTTACTTCTCTGAATGTATTTAACATGGCTGCCTTGAAATCTTTGTCTATTCAATCTGACATCTGAGCTATCTCACAGATGGTTTTTGTTGCCTATGCTCTTTTTTCCTGCCTATGAGTCACATTTTCCTGTTTCTTTTCATGTATTGTAATTTTTTTTAAAAACTGGACATTTTTGGGAATCAATAGATAATAGAGACACAGACTCCCTCCACCTGGGCTTACTGATTTAGTGATCAGATGGACTATTTTAGTGGAGACGTGGCTGCTTGATCTGTGCAACCTTGGACATGTGTACAGTCCCTCTGTCATGACAGTGGTTCCAGCAGGGCTTTCTTAGTCTCTTTCCCTGATCACACCCGTCTTTAATCTCCACTAATTGCTAGCTGACTGGTCAATGTTTTCCACAATACTCTGAGACAGAAATTGCTTTCATAGTCCCATCCTGTTACACTGGAGACCTTTTGTAAAAGTAGTTTATGAGTCTAGTGTTTAAGGTTAGTGTTTTATCTCAGGAAGGCTTTAAAAAAAATTTTTTGTAGAGACAGAGTCTTGCTCTGTTGTCCAGGCTGGAGTACAGTGGTGCAATCTTGGCTCACTGTAACCTCTGCCTCCCAGGTTCAAGCAATTCTCCTGCCTTAGCTTCCTGAGTAGCTGGGAGTACAAGTGCACACTACCACGCCTGGCTAACTTCTTTTGTATTTTAGTAGAGACAGGGTTTCACCATGTTGCCCAGGCTGGTCTCAAACTCCTGAGCTCAGGCACTCTGCCCACCTCGGCCTCCCAAAGTGCTAGGATTAGAGGCGTGAGCAGGAAGGCTCTTTTAAATGTCCTCTTTCTTTGGTTCTCTCTGATAAACTAGCTGACCTGTCGTTTAGCTTGTGGTTCACATGAAGCTACCAATATCCTTAATTGCTTACCACCAAAACCTCCATTGTTTTTGACTTAGGGATGGACTTCCCTATAGTTCGTTTAAAATAAAGTCAGTTCCTTTGGGGAGGGCTTCAGAGATCTCTGTTCTCATAGTTTTCCTCTTACCCTGGCAAAATATCAGCCTGGGGGCAGAGATAGTAGCCCACTTCTGAGGGACACCTCTGCTTTAGGAGCAGGATAGTGGATGAGACCGGTAGCCTCTGTCTTCCCAGCTTGCTTCTCTTGACATTGAAACTGTGAACTGGCTGGAGTGACAGTGATCAGGGCATAGTATTCTCAGTGTTTCATGCCTTAAGTACGGCCTCCACTCCACTGTGGGGATCTGGGTGGAAGAATGGAGCCTCAAGCCTCTTGACCGCACTGGCCTGGAATTTAGCCTCTGCGACATGTAGCTCGGTTTGGGGGACAAGAAATGCTGTGGCCTGCCACTCCTTGAAAGGTTCTATAGCCATCGACTGTTAGCTGAAGAAGGAGCCCTGCACTCTTGCCTGCACATGGCTGGGGTGGGGTTTGTGTCATGCTGAGCTGGGAGTGTTGAGGGTAGGAAGAAGTTGTGGTTCAAATGCCACAGACTTATGTTTCCACAGAGTTTTAATGGATTTTCTTGAACAAATATTTCTTCATTTGCCATAGGCTCTTAGGAAAATTTCCAGAAACTTTAAATGGTTGATTTTTAAAAATAATTTTCCCAGTTGTGCTCATTTCTCTGGGGAGCAGGCACACAGAGAGAAAACCTTTATACACTGTTGGTAGGATTGTAAACTGGTACAGCTATATTACGACCAACAGGCCGGGGGTGTGGTGGCTCACACCTGTAATCCCAGAACTTTGGGAGCCCAAGGCGGATGGATCATCTGAGGTCAGGAGTTTGAGACCTGCCTGGCCAACACGGTGAAACATCTTTACTAAAAATACAAAAATTAATCAGGCATGGTGGCGGATGCCTGTAATGCCAGCTCCTTGAAAGGCTGATGCAGGAGAACCGCTTGAACCGGGGAGGCAGAGGTTGCAGTAAGCTGAGATGGTGCCACTGCACTCCAGCCTGTATGACAAGAGGAAGACTCCATCTCAATAAATAAATAAATAATTAAATTTATTGTTGTTAAAGACAGGGTCGCCCTCTGTCACTCAGGCTAGAGTGCAGTGGTGGGATCACAGCGCACTGTAGTAGCTGGGACCACAGGCATGTGCCACCATGCCTGGCTAATTTTTTAATTTTTTTTTTCTAATAGAGATGGAGTCTCATTACATCGCTTAGGGCAGGTCTCAAACTCCTGGCCTCAAGTTATCCTCTGGCCTTGGCATCCTAAAATGCTGGGATTATAGGCATAGGCCACTGTGCCTGGTCTAAAGACTCTTATTAAAAAGAAAAAATGGGGCAGGCACAGTGGCTCACATCTGTAATCCCAGCACTTTGGGAGGCTGAGGTGGGGGAATCACCTGAGGTCAGGAGTTCAAGACCAGCCTGACCAACATGGTGAAACCCCGTCTCTATTAAAAATACAAAAATTTGTCAGGCGTAGTGATGCATGCCTGTAATCTCAGCTAGGAGGCTGAGGCAGGACAATCACTTGAACTTGGGAGGCAGAGGTTGCAGTGAGCCGAGATCACTCCACTGCACTCCAGCCTGGGTGACAGAGTGAGACTCCCCTCTCCAAAAAAAAAGAATAAAAATGGAGGCAGAAAAACCCCAAACTGTATTAAAGCATATCATAAATATAGGAATACAGAAAGGTTCAAGGCAGAAGGTCACAAATATATATATAGCAACTGGTAGACTACACTGGTATTGAACAAAATTAGCTCAGGCAAGAAGCACTGCTTAGAAATGAAGCGGGCATTTCATAGATGTTAAAGAGACCAGTTCACCTGTAAATGTTAGCAATTCTAAATATTAATGCACCCAACTGCACAGTTTCAAAACATATAAAGCAAATTAACAGGACTAAACTGAGGTTGGGCGTGGTGGCTCATGCCTAATCCCAGCACTTTGGGAGGCCGAGGTGGGGGAATCACCTGAGGTCAGGAGTTTGAAACCAGCCTGGCCAACGTGGCGAAAACCCACCTTTACTAAATATACAAAAAGATTAGCCAGGCATGGTGTTGTATGCCTGTAATCCCAGCTACTCGGGAGGCTGGGGCAAGAGAATCACTTGAACCTGGGAGGCAGAGGTTGCAGTGAGCTGAGATCGTGCCACTGCACTCCAGCCTGGGCGACAGAGTGGGACTCCATCTCAAAATAAAATAAACTGAGAAAGAGACAAATCCATAATCACAGTGGGAGAGTCTAACGCCTCTCAACCACTGACAGAAGAAACACAGAAATAATTCTATGCATATTGAAGATCTGAACAGCAGAATTAGATTTGGTCTAACAATAAATTTCAGACCACTGCACCCAACACTGACATGATAGATATCCTTTTGTAAATGGGCACATATTCTATCATTGTATTCTGTTACTATTCCCCACATTTTTCTTTTTTTTTTTTTGGCTGTTGATTTGAATGCCTGGATATTTTTAGCGGCGTTTTCATATTCATACATTCTTTTGGGGATGTATAGGTAGGCCAGTTTCTTTGAAAGGCAGGAGGGAGGGAAGTTATCTCGCCAGGCATCACAGTCCATGCTCTCATTCTGTTTCTCTCCTTGGAAGGAAGACACTAATTATAGTTCACTGAATATCACTGTCATCTGACCCTGACCTCACCTGCGGAACCCAGGGCCACAAATACACACTCATTCCAAGAACTCACTGGGGATTTAAAGATGAAAAAAAAAAGTTTCTGCCTTCAAGAATTTTAAAGCACTGTGCGAAGGTAGAAGCATATGTAATTAACCAGAAGCCAGGGTGAGAAGTACCATTTTTAACTGGAAACGGTGTTATGAAAGAGCATTACAAAAGAGGTGTATGCCTCAAGGAAAGCAGACTCATGTGAACGCTTTAGGGTCTTCATCAGGGACGATTTGGTTGTAAGGAAGGTGTTCTCGCACGAGCCCAAGTCAGAAAAGTCATTTATCTGAAAGGTAACCAGGAGCTTCAGGAAACCCAGGAACAGCGGGTGAGGCTGAGCCTTCGGACTTACATGTGGGCCCTGGGAGTTCAGAACCCAGGTTTCCTCTGCCTGCCTCCCTGGGGCCACCCAGCCTCTCGTGGTTACTGTTCATGTGTGCTTCGTGGCAGGCTGCAGGCTGGCTTTGTCTTCTTGGTGTGCACACAGCTGCTCTAGCCTCATGACCTCACTATTCAGGTTGCCACTGCAGCCCAGTTAGAATCTCTGAATCACATTTCCAAATTCACAGAGAAGAATCTGATGGTTCACCCTGGTAAGACAGCTGTGGGCAGTTGGCTGTGGGCAAGGGTCATGAATGTGGTCTCAGCCAGCTCTCTAAAAAGAGGATGTGGGCAATGAAGCTGTTACCGAGCTGAAGGGCTGGCTGCTCAGAATCCTCCACTATTTTTCAGTCACATCTGGAAACAAATTCAGCTTCTTTTCAGTGGCATGTGTGGTCTGCCTTCTGCATCCTTCTCCTACTTTCTCCTCTCCCATATGCCACATCTGACAGGTGCACCAAGCTCCTTTCTGCCCAGGGCTTTGTGATACTCAGCAGCCTGGACCCTTCTTCCCTACAATCTCAGTATAGCGTGATTATCCTGGTTGTAGTCATTGAAATCTTAGCCTAGCTATCCTCCAAGAAGGCTTTCTGAGCACCTAAATCCAAGGAGCCACCCACTCATACTCTATCACGGCACTTTATTTCATTTCTCTTAAAACATTTGGAATTTTCTGATATTTTTCTTATCTGTTGTCTGTATCCTCCACTAAATGTAAGCTCAATGAGAATATGGAATGGCTTAGACACTAATATATTCCTAAGGCCTTTGAGGTCTCAACAAATATTAATTGAATAAATCAAATTACTGGGATATCAGATTAAGCCTCACCTAAAGGCCTAAAAAAGTTTAATGTGCTAAAACACTTCCTTTATGTAAGACAACTTGGGTTAGGTTTTCTATAACTTGTGTAAATCAAATATAAAATTCTAAGACCCCCCAACCACCTGAATGGACCCCTCCTTTTGGCCATGGGCATTCCAAAGTTAACCTGAAAAACTAGTTCAGACCATGATGGGAAGTGGGACATGAACCTGCTTCATTATACCCTCCTTACTTTGGGAATTATGGATAGAACAGACTTTTAAGTCTCATAAGAAACATTTACAATCTACTCTCTCTGAAGCCTGCTACCTAGAGGCTTCATCTGCATGATAAAACTTTGGACTCCACACACACTCCCTTATCATAACCCAGACATTCCTTTCTATTGATAACAACTCTTTCAACCAACTGCCAACAGAAAAATCTTTAAATCTACCTGTGACCTGGGAGCCCCCCACCTTGAGTTGTCCTGCCTTTCTGGACTCAACCAATGTACATCTTACATGTATTGATGTCTCATGTCTCCGTAAAGTGTATAAAACTAAGCTGTACCCCGACCACCTTTGGTACATGTCATCAGGACCTCCTGAGGCTGTGCGTAATGGTGCATCCTTAACCTTGGCAAAATAAACTTTCTAAATTAAGACCTGTCTCAAATACTTTTGGTTTACACTTGCAACTGTAAACTTCCTAAATGATACACCCTTGGTTTTCCCTTAGAGGTCATCATAACCACTTCAATTCAATGCAATAATGGGATCTTTTGAATTCATGTTTCTATCATAAGCCTATCCCCATGTCCTATCCTCACCTCTTCCTCTGGCATAGAGTAGGCACTCGGTAAGTTCTCACTGAAGAAACCACTGAGCCACATGATGGCCTAGGAAAGATCGTGTTTGTAATTTTCATAATCTACCAGGCTCTTACAGGTATTCAAAGATTCAGAAACATTTTCTATTAAACAAAAAGGCTGCCCACAAAGACAGCACAGTAACAGTACAGCATGTCCCCTGACAATGGTCTTGTCTATTTGTGCTAAACTATTAATTATCAGTAACCCCCAAAGCACTTTCCTAGCTACAGAGTGAATCTAGTGTGAGATGAGGTGTTGTTAAAAAAAAAAATAATTAACAGTAGTGAGTGCTAAATGAGCAAAACTTATGTAAATAATCTTAATAGAAATGAGAGATAATTGTTCACAGGTGTCATTTCCTGAGAAAAAAACAGGCACCTTTTTTTTTGCAAGAGAAAATGCTAATAGTTTCATTAAATTTATGAGCCTTAATTAGCACACTGTGGTTCTAATTACTGGGTTAGTCCTTAAATCACGTTCCTTCACTCCTTTTTCTTTAAACAGATTCATGCACAATCAGCCCCTTCTACTTCTTTATGAATATGTGCATCTTGGCAGGGCTTTGGCATTTAACTTCAACAACGATAATGTCTCCTCTAAGAACATTCAATCAATCAATCTCTCTTGGTCTTTGTCCATGGCTCTATTTTCCTGTCTCTCTTCCCCACCCATACACAGACACAAACACAAATTTCCTTGTGTTGCAAATATATACCTCGGGAATTACTAAGAAATTGATTTCTCTATAAAACCCTTAATCTCCTCCTCAGCCCCTAAAGTTTTGTTTTGTTGTTGTGTGTGTGTGTGTGTCTGTGTGTGTTTTTCTTTTAAAGACATTTTCTATAGCAAGAATAGTTAACATAAAATTACTAAGGGCTCTTTGATATCTGTCAGACTCACTTGTAACTTTGTTCTTCATGCTTTTCTCTTTCACATTCTAATTTTGAAGTCAACAGTAATAATATTCCTGCAGCTTTCTTCTTATGTACTTACCATGTGCTAGATATTGGGCCTAGTGCCTGAAATGTTATCTTGTTTAACCCACCCCACAACACAATAGGTAGAGTACAATTACACCTCCCTTTACAAAAGACATGAAGCTAAGAATGAGTAGCATGCCCAAAGTCATACAAACCCATTCTCTTTCCTCTCCCTGTGGGACTCCAGTTACACTTGTAGGATGACAATAAAATGTTCCAAAATATATTCTATGTTCTTCCCTTTTCCTTTTCAAATAAAAATGGGGTCTCATTATGTTGCCAGGCTGGTCTCAAAGTCCTGGGGCCCAACTGATCCTCCCGCCTTGGCCTCCCAAAGTGCTGGGATTATACGTGTGAGTCACTACACCCAGTCTTTCCTTTGTTTTTCACCTTCTCCCCAATCTACAATGTTTTAGTCTGGATATTTTCTTCTAACCTATTGTCCAGTTAACCAATTCTCTCTTCAGCTGTGTCTAACTGAACAATGAACACTTAATTCATTGCATTTTTCTAGTATTTCCATTTTGCTTTCAGTTCTTCACCTAAATTCTCCATCTTGCCATATAAAGTCTTAAAAATGATAAGCATATTTTTAAAGTCTATGCTTCAGGCTATAATATTTGATTTGCCTGTGGCTGTTTCTACTTTAATTCAGTCATGTTTTTTGTTTTTGTTGTTGTGAGGCAAGCTCTCACTCTGTCACCCAGGCTGGAGTACAGTGGCATGATCATGGCTCACTGTAGCCTCGATATCCCAGGTTCAGGTGATTCTCACGTCAGCCTCCTGAGTAGCTGGAATTACAGGCATATACCACCACACCTAAGTTTTTGTATTTTTTGTAGACACAGAGTTTCACTTTGTTGCCCAGGCTAGTGTCAAATTCCTGAGCTCAAGT
Organism: Sapajus apella; assembly: GCF_009761245.1. Classification (NCBI taxonomy): domain Eukaryota; kingdom Metazoa; phylum Chordata; class Mammalia; order Primates; family Cebidae; genus Sapajus; species Sapajus apella. Next base: position 7,946,576 of record NW_022437008.1, read on the forward strand.
GATCCTCCCGTCTTGACCTCCCAAAGTTCTGGGATGACAGGTGTGAGCCACCACACTTGGCCTCAGTTTTAAAAAATTCTTCCCAATTATTTTTTATTGGGCCCCGCATCGTGTATATAAAAAGTGTAAAGATAATTTAAAGCCATGAATAAGGTTATCATCCTTCATAGCAGATTTACATTTGCTTCTGGCAGGCAATTTGGATAACAGCCTCTACTTCCAGGATAAGGTATAGCCTCTCTAGAGTCTCAGTTGAATGCCTGGGAGATTCACCATGGTCTCTCAGCCTCAGCTGGACTCAAATTCCAATGTCTCCTTGGGATTGTGTAACCTCTGAAACTTCTGATCAGCTCTGCCACTGACCGGATGTTCTCTGCTAAGCCTCTGTGGGCTAGGAACTGACCAAGAACCCAATGGGAAATTCTTAGGTTTTTTTTGTTGCAACTCCCTCCTCTCTGGTGCTCTGCCCCTCCAACCCCCTGCCAAATCCTAGCCACCTTAGCAGCCATCGACTCAAATCTGCCTCCACCAGGAAGCCTGCCATACTGTGCTTGGGCTCTATTTTCCTGTGCCACAGTTTGGAAAACACTCTAAGGGAGAAAGCCTGGGTGACCTTGGGATTCACCTTGTGTGTCTCCTTTCTGTCAAAGTTTACAAAAGCCCTATGTTAACCATTGCCACTCAGTTATCACCAGGCCCTATTCTTTTAATTTTTTTTTTAAGAGACAGGCTTGCTCTGTTGCCCAGGCTGTATTGCAGTGGTGCAATCATAGCTCACCGCCACCTCAAACGCCTAGGCTCAAGGGATCCTCCCACCTTAGCCTCCTGAGTAGCTTGAACTACAGGTGTGTGCCATCACTCGTGGCTAAATTTAAAAAATATATATTTTGCAGAGGCAGGGTCTTGTTACGTTGCCCAGACTAATCTTGAACGCCTGACCTCATGCGATGCTTCTGCCTTGGCCTCCCAAATCACTGGGATTACAGGCATGAGCCACCATGCCCGGCCCAGACCCTGTCCTTTTAAACTGTCTGTGGTAGGAAGAATTCTAAGATGGCCCCAAAGATTCCCACTGCCTGAAGAACATGGCCTGCAAAGCCCCTCCCCTTGAGTGTGGATGAGCCTATGAATATAAATGCCACTTCCGTTTAGGTGATCAGGTGAGGCTATACAGCAAAGGCGAAAGGATTCTGCAGATGTAATTCAGGTCACAAATAAGCTGATTTTGTGTTAACAAAAATGCAAGATTATACTGGGTGGATCTGACTTAATCCAGGTGAAAAACTCTTAAAAGAGGAACTGGAGAAAGAGAGAGGCTTTCTGATGGCCTTGAAGAGGCTAACGGCCATGCTGTGAACCGCCGAGAGAGGGGTGGCCTCTAGGAGCTAATGGCCTCAGTCCCACAAGCATAAGGAATTTAATTTTCCCACCAGCTTGTGTGAACTTGGAAAAGGTCCCCTAACTCCAGATGAGAAAGCAGCCTGGCTGACACCTTACTTGCAGCTTTGTGAGACATGGGAGGACGCAGCTAACCTGTGCTTTGACTCCTGATCCACAAAACCTTGAGATAATAGATGTGTTCAGGCTGCAGTTTGAATTTGTTAGGTGGTAATAGAAAACGGATACATTCTGTGTAGTTTTGGTGTTGGAACTGGACTAGCTTTCCTAAAACTTGAGGCTCTCTCTATTCTGTGGCTGAGACTAAGTGAACGTGGCAGTCATCCCCTCTTTAAAAGTGAGAAAGAATCTGGTGTGTACCCTTTGCGACCTTTGAACCCCATGCCAGAACTTTCATGGGTCTTGTCTATTCAAAGTTTTCAGCTTCTTATGTGGGCCACATTGGCGTTTTCTATTTTGTTAGAAAATCACTCATTTCCTATAGGGTTTTGATTGATTTTTGTTACAGAATCCCATACATTATCCTCATATAATCATTATTCCTGATTCTGGAATTATATTTTTCACATTCCTACTTTTGTATATTTCTGCTGTTTTGTCTCAATCAGGTTGACCCAGTGTTTATCTACTTCATTTTAAAAGAACTGAATTTTGGATTTATCTTTTCTACTATTTGTTGCATTGATTCATTTCAGCCACCTCCTAAATGTTATCTACCTAGTTTCCTGGTCTGCTTCTGGCTCTCATTTCTCTCTTTTCACTATAAAAAATTCCAAGGCTGGGTGTGGTGGCTCACGCCTGTAATCCAAGCACTTTGGAGGCCAAAGCGGGCGGATCACCTGAGGTCGGGAGTTCAAGACCAGCCTGACCAACATGGTGAAACCCTGTCTTTAAAAAAAAAAAAAAAAAATTCCAAACTAGCTTAAACCATATCTTTTGTTAATTTGTTTCATCTAGATGCCCCACAAAATTATTTTGACACAAATCCTAGACATACACTTCTATCTGTAAATATTTCAGTATATATTTTAAAAGGACTTTTAAAAAACTTAAGAAAATATCCATGCCACATATAAGAATTATTGAGATGAGATCTCCCTTGACCAAGGGAACCCCTTCGTGGGTGGGAACTGGAGTGGCTCATTTCACTCAGCCTGCTGCTGGCCAATTCTCGCAAGAGGGAGTATTTGAGCAAGTGAGTGTGGGAATTGGAAGGAATGAAGGCTGGAACTGGCCAGTTGCTCCTCTCTGGCAGGAGGCAGGCTCTGTGCGGGCCCTGCAGCAGCATCCAAGCCCCTGCCCACCTGACACTCGGGTTCTTGTCTGGTGTCCAGAAGAATCAATCAGGCCACATGAATGGACTGAAGGGTAGTGTATGTGGAGGATTTATTGGGTGACGGAAGTGGCTCTCAGTGGGATAGGAGTTGGAAAGGGGACGGTGTGGGAAGAAGGTGATCTTTCCCTGAAGCCACACATCTGAAAGTAGCTGGGTCTATCTGTAGTTTCTGCTGCTTAGCCGCTTGTATTCCCGTTGCTCAGCGGCTTGTGTTGCTCTGCCAGCTGAAGTCTTTTTATGGGCACAGGACAGGGGCATATCAGGCCAAAAAGGCAACATTTGGGCAGGAAAAACAGGGTCAGCTGTTTTCACTTAGGGCCAGGGTTCCAGGCCTAAGGGTGGGGTTTAGCCAGAAGCGCAGCCATTCTCTATCATTACGATAGTTCTTTAATATCATCAATATTCATTCAGACAGTTCTACTAGCACAGAGGGCAAAGACACAGACAAGTTCAAGCTGTTATCCTCCCAGAATCCTCCAGCTAATAAAAGCCAGGCTTTCAGCCTATCTCAGAGAAGAAATATATTTTATATTGTACCTCTCAAACACAAATAGCTATATGTGTCACTGGAACAAATCTTCCACAAAACAGCACTTTTTACCATTGGGCTGTCCTCTTCCTTCCCTCCCTCCCTCCCTCCTTTCCTTTTAAATATTGGTTGTAACCCATGAAATTGACTTCACATTACTCTATAGTTCTATTATCTGCATTCTGAAAAACAATCTTACAGAGCCAACTTCTAAATATTAACAGAAGGGTTTGTGAAATGAGTTTCAGACACCTTATCTGAAAGGAAGGGTAGAGAAAAAAAAAAAACCATTTCATCTGTCAAGTGCCTGGTGTCCATGTCAGCCCATTCCATGTTTAGTTCATTCATATTCCACATCTCTCACTATATTGTTTGTTATTCTTACTTTGCTAGGGACCACCTGTCGGTACAGAATATTTGAGATCTTACCGTTGGGTTTTTTTTTTCAATTTGTCTTTCTGACCATTTTTGCTTGAAATTTCAACGTCCGCTTTGAACATAACAGCTAATACATTTGTTATCTGTACACTCTTACCAAGCATGTGCACTACCTCCCATCTTCTTGAATTACTAAAGGCTCAGAATTTAATCAAGTAGAAACTGTTCTTAAGGTCAAAACAGCATTTATCTCTTCAAGGATAAATTCTGCTGACAGTAGTCATCTCTTTATAAATCTAAACGGTAACCTTGGAATTCAAGTAAAACAAGCAGGTGCCAAACCAAAATCTATGTGAAAAAATAAACACCCTCAACAATAACAGTTACAATTAAGACCCTACATATCCATCTTCAGTGATTTGCTCTATTTAGCAAATATTCAATGCACTTCCACAAGCAGGTTCCTTGAGTTTTGATCTTCAAAGAAAGGCAAGACACTCATCTTATGCAATTTAAAAGAGCTTTACTTAGTATACAATCTCCATACAATTCAGTACAACAAATTATAAAAGCTCTTTGTAAGACTGTACCCAAAGGATGTTAAAAACAGAAAATCATTTGCCACAAGAAAGTAAGACACTCTCTCATCTCAAAAGCATTTTTTCACCAATAGGTAAACACTCTCTTAGTCCAAAAGGTTGCCATGTTTAAAGCGTTTGGGAGCATATTAACTAAAATACAGGGTCTGAGAACACTTTACTGATTTTGCGATTTGAGTTAAATTTTAAAAATCAAATATTTGCATGTTAATTCAGGTAGATTTGGGCCAAAGATGAACTCAAATTTTTACATCTTAGACAAAGTTAATATGAAATCAGATTAGATACTTTAATTCTAGTTCATTGTGAAATAAAGATGCAGATCAGATGATGTATTTACATATTTAAAACCTTTGCCACCTGGCAGGACCCAACCAAAAGCACACACCCAAACACACACCCACACACTCTCTTGTCACGCTGATCTCACAAGGGTGGGGAAAATCACCAACAGGACGACAATGGCCTGGGTAATATCTAATTATGCTCCTGGCTAATACATTTGAAATTAATCCCTATTTTCCAAATGCCTGTAATAAAAGTGATTAGAACCTTCCAACTACATTAAAATCTCTAACAACCATTGTGATCAGTATCAGGAGTTGGCCATTTAATAAAGTAGGTAGGTTAAAGTAGGGAATCACAACCTACACTGTGTGACTGTACATTCATTTGCTAATCTTCTGACATAAAGACATGGTTTTCCTTTGCCTAAGGGTCCAATGACTATAGTTCTACTTCTCACATAAATCACACCAATAACACGATCTGGGTACCTTCTTCTCAGTTTAGAGTCTGTAAAGGTGGGATGAGTACTTAAATAAATCTATGAAGCAATCTAAGCTCAGAAATTTTCTTGATTTGTGTATTTTCCCCAGTATCTTATAATTTACCCCGCCGCACCTAATTTAAAAGCAACTTCTATTGGCAACTCAATCTTTATCACTTCTTACGAAAGCATTCAGCTTAATTTTTGCAGAAAGAGCTCTTTCTTTCACAGCCGTATGTTCTGCATGTATGTAAATACTTAGAACTGAGTTGTGTACTTACAAGAGGAAGTAGAACTTGCACGGAGAAGTCTGGGACGGGCGCACAACTCAAGGGAGGGAGCCAGAGCACTGAGAACACCAGAGAGCAGCCTCCAGCTGTGCCAGGGCGGGTGGCTCATGAGAGTTGGAGACTCCAGGGCCTGGGAGCCACGTAGGCAGAGTCCGTTAAGAGCACTTCTACTGTATTGTACTTGGAGGGTCTTCTGACTGCTAACTCAGAAGCAAAATCAGGTGGGTTTTCCAGCAATAGCAAACAGAGCCATTCTTTGAGGCTCTCACCAATCAGGTCTGAGTGGCAGGGAGCTGCAGCTGTGGGTCTCTTGCTTCGGTCTGGTGGAGAGGCTGTAAGCCAGAGCCAGAAGTCAGATGCTCTTCCTTGCTTTCCTTCTGTGTACTCCAATGAGAAGGTCACATCAGAGAATACTGACGAGTGCTAAAAATATTTATTCATAACATGATTCGTTGAGAGATTTGGTCGTCAGGAAATAAAAACTTCTACTTTACATGGTCACAGTGTCTTGGAAAGAGTGTTAAGTATGGATTCGGTCTTGCAAGTTTTTTTGGCACTTTATATTTTTCACTAAAGACTGAGCACTAAAGGTGCTGGCAATAATGACACCTAAACTATGAAAAAAAATCACTGTATGCCATCATTGTGGTGATCAGCATAAAAATTTAAGTACATGTTTCTTGTATATTGAGACTCCAAATGCCCAAGTGCTTAGATGAATACACACAGGAATATTTAAAATAAATTTAAATATAGCCGTAACAGAGGATTTTAAAACAAAACCACAGTCTAACATATTGTACCTTACATGTGCTTGGTTTCAATTAGAGTAAGGCACTCGCTGAAGGATGTACTGACCCATGCTGTCAGCTACAACAGGTATGCATCATTATTGGCTTAATTAAAGTTTCAGTACTGATTAAAACGTTTTATTATTGTATTATCCTAAACTGCAGTGGTCTCCAATCTTATTAAGGGATACAGAAAAGCTATAATTCAGGAGTTTCAGTTGCATAATTTAACAACCCAGCTACTGTCAATTTTTTATTTAAACAAGTTTTGATAAAAGCTGAGTCTGCTTGTGTCCAACGTGACAGTGTAAAAACTTTTTCGAATGCTGCTTAATAAGTAACAACTGAATATAAAAGCATTTGAAAATGTGATGCAGCCATCTTGATGCCTATGGTAATTTACTTCAATACAAATGCAAGGAGAAATGCTTAAATCATTTCCACCTGGCAAGAACAGGGGAGGAAAGTTAATTCCATTAGCCATCTTGATTTAATTAAATGAATCATATGTTCTTCCTAGCAACTTTTACACATCCTCATCATTAGAAATTAATTATATAAGTAATTATCAAACAAAGTTTGAGCAGGTACATATACTCTTCTTTGTTGTTTACAAATAAGCATGAGTTAGAGGCACTTTTAGTAAGGAAAAGAGTTACACCAGGGCCCTCCCAGTAAGATTGGAGACCACAAGTCAAACTTGGTATGAAAATGCTGTCTGAAATGCTGTCTGAGAAAAATACTGTATTAGTGAACCAGTTAAGATATAACATTTAAAAAATATTCAGACTTTGCAAGGCTCTAGGCTGTAAAAAATACAAAGGCTAAAAACACAAAAAGTTTACAAAATTTTGCAAACCCAAAAAATTGAAATGAGTAAGAAATGAAGCAAAACTGTTACTTGCAGGAGAGGTTAAAGAGTATCAGTAGGTTTTAAAATAGTAACACTAAACTTAATGAATTCTTCTTGGCTACATACATTTCTGCTCCTTTAAGGACTTACAATATGGAACTTGTAACACTTTTCTGTGCCCAGCATTAACACACACACTCACACACACACACACACACACACACACACACAAATACATGACACATACCGCTGAAGTACTCCACATTAAATTTCAGAGTGTAACAAAATGTTTGATACAAAGACCTAACATGATTTTTTTTTGTTAATGTTAAAAGCATGATAATTGGAAAATATATTATAACATTTTAAGGTAAAACAGGACTCTAAACAGCTTTTTAAAAAGTTACCAGTTGGTCTTCACCAGGGGAATCATTAAACAAGTCAAGCATCCCGTCTAGCTGATTCAATCATAGCTGTCCTAAGTCACCTGAAAATTAAAAGTATTTCAAATCCTGAGCAGGTGCTCATCTTCCAACGTGATATGTGCCTATCCAGGTATCCACAGAATACACATCATTCTTTCCAACAACATCATTCTAGGTCACTCTTAGAAAGCTGTGAACATTTAGGCTAAAGAACATTAATGAGAAAGACATACGACAAAAAAGACTTCTGCTTGTAGAAGATGCTTTCAAAGATGGCAACGCTTGTGTAAACATCTGTAGAACTTACTCATATCACAGCTTGAAGTCTCGGGCTACCTACTTACATAGGAAATGTCATCTACCGAGTTTCATCATGATGCAGTTTCACTGTATCAAAAATAGACACTGGGCAGAAATCTGCGCTACTTGTTTCTGGACAGCTTGTAAACGTGGAAGGTTTTGTTCTGGAACACTCTGGTGAAGTGGGCCATGTAGGGAGGCAGGTTTCTTTTGATCTCTTCACAGAAGCGAGGGTGGTCTGCAGGTTTCAAATCAGGATCATTCTCTCCTGGGCCATCCATCATCTAAAACCAAAACAAACCCAAATACAATTTGGGGGGGAAATCATACTTACAAAAGACAGTAGGAGCAGGAATAGGTACTGGGTCCAAGAATGACCTGTGAGTGAAATTAAATTATATTATTTCAGTGTCCATGGGCACTTGGAGATCATCTGGCCCATCCTTTTCCCCCTTCAGAAGTGCAGACCAACGCTGAGAAGGGGAGTGCGGTGTCACACGATAATCCCATTAATGGGAAAGCCAGAACTAGAACTCAGATCTGCTTGTTCTTAGGAACATACTATAGCATCTCTCTCACAGAAATGAAACACAGAGAACTACTGTGATCAGGGAAATCTTCCTAACTCATCAGAAAAAGTCACACTTAGGCCAGGCATGCTGGCTCATGCCTGCAACCCCAGCACTTTGGCAGGCTCAGGCAGAATTGCTTGGGTCAGGGGTTTGAGACCCATCTGAGCAACACAGCCAGGTCCCATCTTTACAAAAAATCAACAAAATTAGCTGGGTATGGTGGGGTATGCCTGTGGTCCCAGGTACTTGGGAGGCTGAAGTGGGAGGATCACTTGAGCCTGGGAGGCTAAGACTGCAGTAAGCCAAGATCACACCACTGTACTCCAGTCTGAGTAACAGAGATCCTGTCTCCAAAAATAAATAAATAACCTGAAAAAGTCACACTTAAATCAAAATTTAAATGCACATCTTTGGTCTGTACCACTTCTGAACTCAAGAGAGTTATGAACTACTATTCTCCTTGGACAAAAATCTGAATCTCAAATTCTGTAAAGATTTTTTTTTTTTTTTTTCAAATTTAGGCTAGGTTTGTCACTTTGTCCAATTTGTAAACAAATATCTATTGGTTTTCATACCATTAATTACAGCACACATCACACCTCTAAAGGCTGAAAATCTGTTTGCTCTGATGAGACCTGGCATAGCTCCAAGAACACTCTCCTGAGAAGGGAGAAGGGAGAAGCGGCTTGCTGCCTTTCCGCTCTGGAGTGCAACTTGGCCTCTGAAAACCAGCCTGTGGAAACGCACCAGTGGACACAGGACACTCAGTGGGAGAGAGCAGAGGGGCAGGGGGAATCCACCACCAAGGCTGGAGGGCAGGAGGGCCCCCCCGTCCCCGCCATGCAGCGGCTGGCCAATATGAAGCGCTGGAGCTGTGGGATTAAAGGCTGAGGTTTTGTTTTTAACAGCAAAATCCTTAACAGACACATTTGATGCAGAGCTCCATCATATAAACGAGCTGAAGAACGAGCTGCTCTCTTTGGTGTGACACAGGGGACCCGGGGCTCCCCTCTCACCTCTCCCTTGCCCCACCTTGGTGACAGTCACTTAAGTGCCAAGAGAGGGGTTCTGCAGGAAGCAAGAGAAAAAGAGAACACTTGATTCGTAGTGTAAGTCTCCTAGACATGGATATAAAGATGCACATTCTTAGGATTCAAATCAGAGTCCCACCCCTCCAGGAGACCCTGCACAGGGGGAGGCAGCATGCTCACGTGGCCATTGGCAATGTCCAGCAGGTCCCGGAGTCGGCAGCCCCGGCGATGCCTCCGCTCGTAGCAGATGCTGTCTTCCAGGATTACGTAGTCGGTGCCGAAGGACCTTAGGAGGGCATGCACTTCCTCTGGTGCCCTCTTGGCATATATCTGATAAACCTTCAAAAGGAGATAAAAATACAATGTGGCAGATGCCACTCGACTGCCAGGGAGTTAACTAAGGAATGTGATGTAACCTCCCACAGGGTTGAGTCCAAGACCTAACAGCCAAGGCGCGCTCCCCTCCAGCCCAGGCCACAGTGCACTCCCTCATCTGCAGGCCGAGAGTATGTGTGTGGGAATCCCCAGAACACTGTGAGTGCTCAAGCCCTGGGGAGACAGTGCGCCAGGGTGAACACATCTGGATTCAGAATATATTACTTCAAGTTAGGAACATATTCATCAGTAGACACCAATTCCAAGACTGCTGTCTCAAGGCAAATGACAGGGCTGAGCAAATAGGACACAGTCTCCACCTTTAAAAAAAAAAAGGACCTCCAGACTAACGTGGCCCATTAAGGGTGATGATGGGACAGTCTGGGGGGCACACGTCCCAGTAAGGTGGAGCCCCAGCTTCTGATACTGGCAGGTGGGGAGAGGGATCCCTGGAGGGTCCCTGCTCCTAGGCTGCAGTAGTACAGGCTGCTCTACCGCTGCTACCCCGCATCTCAGCTGAGAGACCCCACTGCTCCTCTTCCTCTCTTCCATCCTGGGGGCGAGAGACACTTGCAGCACACCGTGGGCAACACCACAGGAGGCCCCCTTCCTGTTCACACCAGTGCCACACATCCTCAGGGGATGGATGCAAACTGAGCGTCCTAGATTCTGGGGCTGGAATGGAAACAGGTTGTGTGAGGTGTTGTATGTGGGGGCTGATAAGAGAGGCACTGCCTCTTTTGTTGCGCCCTGATTCTGAGTGCTAGGTTTCTGATTTGGGGCTTGGGCTTGAGGGCCTAATTCGATGCATCCATATGGATGGGTGAAATGGTAGGGAGGGAGGATGCTGTGACTGTGACAACTGTGTTCTCCTGCAGTCCAGCACAAGGTCTCAGACGGAAGGCATTCCAAGGATTCCAGGGTCACTACTGGAGAGCTGGAGGACCTTCAGGACGTCAGTGTTTGGGGCCTAACCCTTGTGTTGACACAAGAAAGGAGATGCCCAGGAGGACATTCTGTGCACTCGACCTGTCTTTTCTGTAGTCTCCAGTCCAAGCAGTAGAGGCCACCCCCTCATGAACCTGGTGTCTGGAAAGCCAAGGAGCCCCTTTCTCGCATCCTCCTAGTTAATTTGAAACCATCTGGAACACTTGAGCCCATCAAAAAATTCCTAAGCAGGAATTTTTAGCAGGAGTCTAAGTTCAAATGATTCTTATACAAATCAGGATATTTAGTAAAAATCATCTGTTTTTAGGTTAGTCGAATCTCACCTCAAAACAAGACTTTTTCAACAACTTTTCAAATTCCAACAAGAAAAAGTGACATTAGGAAACGTTTATGAGTTTGAAACTTGATTGGTGAGGATGAAGGGACACAGGCACCCTCCTGCACTGCTGACTTGAATGTAAACGAACACGATCCGTACAGAAGGGACTTGATAACATCTCTCACTCTATATTACAGATGCCAACAACCCTGACCTAGCACTTCCACATCCAAGAATCTGCTGTACAGACAGACACTGTGCCTGGAAAGAGTGTCATGCAGACAAGTTTATCTGCAGCATTGTTCACATAATCACCAAAGTCAGGGAAATGGTCGAAATGGATAAATAAAATATGCCACATCCACATAAAATATTAAGCAGCTTTAAAAATAACAAGGAAGCTGTTAATATACTGAATATACAATGATTTCCAAAATATACTGTGCCAAAGCAGAATGTAGAATGTCACTTCTTTTGTAAAAACGGAGAAAAGAATACTGCCCTCCCCCTGATATTTGTATATGCATAAAATACCTGCGGAAGGAGAAACAAGAAACTGCTAACATTATCTGCCCTCTAGGAGGGGAACTAAGAACTACAATGGTGGGAGAGAGGCTTTTCACCATATTCCCAAAAGGGAAATACATACAAAAATATGTTCTGAATTTTGAACTATGAGACTATATTATTATCTATTAAAAAACAAAAACCCCAGACTTCAGAATGGTCCGTAAGAAATGTGACCAGCATGCCTCAACTCCTTTTCCGTCCCCTGCCTAATCCAAAAGCTTTGCTCCCAAATGCTCTCTTCTGTACATTTCAAGGCATGTGTCTTCTCAGTTCTTCCCCTGGGAGGACCTGTGGCCTAACGACATGTCCTCAGTGGAGGTGGGCAGGCAGAGGTCCCGAACCGGGAGATGCAAGCTCTGCGCACTTACGTTCTGACTTCCCCTCTGATATGGTTTGGCTGTGCCCCCACACAAATCTCATCTTGAATTCGCACATGTTGTGGTAGGGACCTGGTAGGAGGTAACTAAATCATAGGGGCAGGTCTTTCCTGTGCTGTTCACATGGTAGTGAATAAATCTCACAAGATCTTATGGTTTTACAAGGGGGAGTTTCCCTGCACAAGCTCCCTTTGCCTGCTGCTATCCATGTCATATGCTGCTATCCATATCCAAGACATGACTTGCTCTTCCTTGCCTTCCACCATGATTGTGAGGCCTCCCCAGCCATGTGGAACTGTAAGTTCATTCAACCTCTCTTTCTTCTGTAAATTGCCCAGTTCAGGTATGCCTTTATCAGAAGCGTGAAAACAGACTAACACACCCCCAACCTAATGCTGGAGGGTGTAGTTTTCAACCCCATCGTTACCATACGTAGGGACACACAGATTATGGCTGGCCCACAAGAAGTGAGGGGAGGCACAGGCGACCCTCACCGCTCTGGTCCGCTCTCTCAGGCTGCTATCTTCGTAGTGCGGGTGGTTGGTTAGGGTCCTTCCTGTGCACAGCTTGACTCCAGCCAGCAACTGCATGCTCCCAGCAAACACAGCCTTTCTTGGAGTGTTAGAGCTGAAAGATTTGAGAGTCTGAATTAAGGATCCACTGGTAAGAGGTTCTTAAAGACAACAAAGAAGCCAATATCACTCTTTCAGAAGAATCCAGCTATGTTACAAAGTGTTACGAGTCAGAAAAAAAAACCACAAGAGTTTGCTTGGGTTTTGATTTGTACTCAAGTTATTGAGTGCAGACATAATTGCGGTTTTTGCCGAAAGTAACAGCAAAAACCACAATTACTTTTGCACAAGCCCATTATTTTTTATAGCAACATTTTGTATCTGTTTTTGACTGTTCACCAGAATAATGGTGGGGAAGGTTCCTACTGCTTTGCTAGGTTTACTTTGATAAGGAATTGTCTTAGAAGGCAGGGAATGCAGCTCGAGTCCAGGCTTCTAGGCCAAGACCCACAATCCACTCCTGCTGTTGTTCCAGAGGGGCAGAGTCTAACAGAAAGAACCTAAAAGCTGCTTTGCATCTTGAACTTAACAAAAGGGCTACCTAGAGCAACATGTAACAAGTCATCAAGCCAGAAACTGCAGGTGATCACGAGTCAGTTCCAAGGGTTTTTGCTTAAAAAAGCAGTAAGGAAAAAAAAAAATCACAGATACCACCATAAATTAAAACAGAATTAACAAAAAAACATGGAAACAAGATTCTAAAATAGCCAATATCTTTTTACTCAATATGGGGGATACACAATACTTCTAATGTGAAAACACAAATATTTTACACATACCTTTTCTTTAGTCCTGATTATGACTAACTCTATGCAGTTTAAGGAACACAGGGCACCCTAGCATTAAGGCACAAACTCGCTTTCCCGTTCCCATCATGCTACAATTCTCTGCCTCCCAGGTATGTGAGGGGCAGGGACTAAGGACCAAGAAAAGACTCTCAGAATACAAGGAAAGCATTTTTCCTTTTTCCTCCCTGGAAAAAAATGAATCACAGTAGTTGATTTAACTCTTTTCCCTTTTATTTTATTATTATTTTTTGAGGGGGGAAACCTAAGAGTCACTTGCAAGCTGTCAAGAAGTTAATTTCTCAGGAGGCCCTAACAGCTCTCTCTTCTAGGGATTCTCCCCAGTGCAGAATTTCCCACAGAGGCCCACTGAGGACACTGCAGGATGCATTTATCCTTCTTGTGTTGAGAGGAGCCCGTGCTTGTTGGACTGAACTAAAATGAGGAAGATAGTTGTGAGGAGTTTATTTAAAATCATTAAAATTCAACATCCTCTGCAGAAAAAGCCATGGCAGGCTGTTCTCCATGGTTTTGGAGCAGGGCACGCAACTAGCTCTAGTGCTGCGGTTTCTAAGAGAAGCCTCATCATATTCATACATCCCACCAGGATGTTTTATTTATTCCAACTCAGTGCTAAGACTCCAGCGTGAATGCCATCCAACAGAGGCCTTGGATGTCTACGAGCAAGACATCCTACAATTCAAGTTGTGACATTTACAAATAGTTTACTTTTGAAAAATTCAAGATTTTCTTTCTAACAATGACACTCTCATTCACTTGCATTCCAATAAGTGTTCTTAAGTGAGGAAAAAAAGTGGCTGGAATGACAATGAGCATACATAATGACACATAATCTGCATCCCCTTGCCCATGCCAGAGTCTAGAATGCAGATTCCAATAGGAAAAAAAGTTTCACATGAGCTTGGCTGCACTTGAGAGCTTGTCATTCTGACAGACCCAGGAACACAAGAACAAATAGATGTTAGCTCTGTCCCTGTACCAACAATTTACTGGCAATCTCTCACACTCTGTCACACGTGGTCAGAGAAATAGGACGGTTTCAGTGAAAACGCAAAGGTGCACAGAAGTCCTTAGTGAAAGGTTTTCCTGAAATTCAGCTTAATTCAGTTAACACTAAACACTTACTCTGGGCCTTGTGTACTGTGCTACCCTCACTTAGAGTGTAATTGCTAACAGAAACAAGTACGAACAAATACTAATTTTAAAAAGTGCCACCATTTTTCCAAGCCAGGCTTCTTTCCTTTTGAATACTCTCAACAGGCATAAGCCATTCCACAGCAATCAACGATACAGTAACTTGACACATCCATGCCAAAAACTGGCTGTTTTTGGTCCTCTGAACTAGACAGATTTAGGATGCAGAAGAAACACGAGTCTGGTTTCCACGCCTGGCAGAGCAGGAGGTGGAGGCGAGAGCTATCAGGGGCGAATGATCCTGGTTTGTAGTCTCACTGCCTGAACAGTGCCAAGCTGGCCTTCTACACAAAAGACAAACCCGGCAGCTGAGCTTACAACATCCATTCCAATCACAAGACTGCCTCGCCATCACCGTTTTGAATGTATAATAGGAATCTCTGCAGCTTCAGCACCACAAAGATGCACAAAGCTGTGTGTACATGCATTTTATAATTACGGCAGAGATAAGATGACAGGCCCTGTTATCTAGTCACAGCTAATGACCAAGGTTTCAGCTTGCCTCCTGGACTATAATCATAGCCCTTGGATGAATCACAGAGTTCACAAAAGCTGAAATGCTTAAAGTCCTCAACTGCCCTCCAGGGACTTATAAAATTATTCTTTATTCAAAAAACATTGCTGGGGGTCTACTATGTGCTGGGTTGGCAAACATGATATGACAACCTGTCTTCAAGAAGCTTACTTAGGCCAGGCATGGTGGTTCATGTCTGTAATCCCAGCACTTTGAGAGGCCAAGGTGGGCAGATCACTTGAGGTCAGGAGTTCGAGACCAGCCTGGCCGACATGGTGTAACCTGTCTCTACTAAAAATACAAAACATAGCTGGGCATGGTGGTCGGCACCTGTAATGCCAGCTACTCGGGAGCCTGAGGAGGGAGAATTGCTTGAACCTGGGAGGCAGGAGCTGCAGTGAGCTGAGATTGCATCACTGCACTCCAGCCTGGGCAACAGGGCAAATCTCCATCTAAAAAAAAAAAGCTTACTTAACAGCTCCCATTACAGACAAACACTTCAATAAACCAGTGCTGGAGTTAGTCTATCACAGAGTTACTAATGCTTACTGCAGGCCTTCCGCTAAGCTGGAAATGAAACAGCCACTGAAGATGCTCTCTCCTGGGCAGGTTCTAAGAGCTCTTGGGTGGCTCCCACCCCCAACCCCTAGCAGGTGCAGCCCCAAGGCAGCAGCAGGGCCATCCCAGCTGAGTGAGTGACACATGGCTGCTCAGGGGAATCAGGGAAAAAAACCGAATAAGGCACATTCAGTTGTGACTGTCTTAATGTCTGGCTTTATTAGCAAAGTCAGAAAGTTTAAAAGAAGTGTAATCTATTTAATGTGTTAGTGCCACAATCCTCTGGATTGTTAACATACTCTTTCACTGAGGACTTGGCTTTATTTTAAAGCAGTGACATACACATATCCTCATGCCTATAAAATGAATTAAAAATAATACTTCTGGCCGGGCGCCTGTAATCCCAACACTTTGGGAGGCTGAGGTGGGTGGACTGCCTGGGGCGGGTGGATTGCCTGAGGTCAGGAGTTGAAGAGCAGCTTGGCCAATGCGTTGAAACCTCCTTTACCAAAAATACAAAAATTAGCCGGGTGTGGTGGTGGCTGCCTGAAGTCCCAGCTACCTGGGAGACTGAGGCAGGAGAATCGCTTGAACCCAGAAGGTGAAGGTTGCAGTGAGCCGAGATCACGCCACTATACTCCAGCCAGGGCGACGGAGTGAGACTCCATCTCAAAAAAATACATAAAATAAAAACAAAAATAACACTTCTTTGAAAACGACCGAGTTCCAAGGACAGTAAGGATGATGCTTCTTCCCTCTGTGCCATGGGGCCTGGTCTGATACGCCAGCTCCGTGGTAAACCTGGCAGCTATTACTGCTACTTCCAATACTACGCTCTACCCATAAGGCAAATGCCAAAGGACAAGCTACAAGCAAAGTGTAACAAAATGAGAAACAATGAGTCCCACATTCCTAAACTGAAAAGGATACCTATACCCACTGTCCTTTATATTTTGTGACAAACATAGCGGGCTAAGGGAGAAGGGATCCGTTGTCCTCGGCTGAAAACAAGCACAGTGATGGACACAACGCTGGGCGTTCTTCCTTTACGCTCTCGCCTGATACAGTCTGTGGTCTGTATCTAAAACAGCTAATGTGCTTTTAACCATTGAATGACATTTCTCTATTATAGAAAAACAAAGCCATTTTTACAAATGTTTGAACAAATGATGGATAAAATGAAAGGATAATTTGTTTTTATAGCCCTTTGCCAAGCTCCATCGCAGACTGCCCAACCTGCACACAATTTGTTCTGTAAGAAATGTCACTAAATAATGACAAGGACTCCCAGGTCAAATGGATTTACATTATATAATTTAAATGTCATTCCAGGAAGACCTGATGGCATTTTGAACAAATAATCTCATTTATTTTTGAAGCTCTAAGCTTCAACAAGTTAATTGCTATTTAACTAATGGGGAAACTGAGCATTATAATATAATGTGTGAACATTGCTTTAGCTACACTTCAAAAATTTATAGAATTATGCAAATACAAAATGATTCACTAAATGAAGAAGAGGCTTAAAGGCATTTAAGGTCTGAACTTAGCCTACATCATATTTTAAATATACACTAACTTTCTGCTTTGATTAAATGTGAAATTAACTTGGTCCATTTTTCAGGCCCATTGAGAAAACACTGCACACGCAGCCTTCATTACTGAAAAGAGACTATTTCCAGTGAAAATTTCCTAAAGCAAAGTAGCTAAAATGTCATCCCTCAAAATATGCAAATCTATGGATCTATCTATCTTATTTGCAAAATGTCAAAAGAAAATGTTGAGGAACCAAAACCCAACATTCAAAGACACAAAGGAACAAGGCAGGAATCACAGATTGCGGTTGCATTCGGCCTTGCTGAAGTACACGTGCTTTCTAATCACACAGAAAACCTATAAAAGTACCACCTGGCTTTTGCTGAAAGAAATGCCAGAAGGGGAAAAAAAAAAATTCCAAGTTTTTAATCTTTGTATCCAGGAAACCTTATCAGCAGAGAAGGGTAAATATGAATATATGCATTTAAATCTGCTTGAAAACAAGGCACACAGCACATCGGTGTAACACGGAGAGCAGCAGGCAG
This sequence comes from Sapajus apella, assembly GCF_009761245.1. Taxonomy (NCBI): domain Eukaryota; kingdom Metazoa; phylum Chordata; class Mammalia; order Primates; family Cebidae; genus Sapajus; species Sapajus apella. The sequence goes on from NW_022437008.1 coordinate 7,964,161, forward strand.
GTGAACGTACAAAGGCAGGGGTGTAGAAGGCTGGGGTGGAGGTGCCTCCCAGCTCACAGGGAAGGCAGCTGGGGCTACCACAGCCTGGTTCTCTGACTTTAACAACATGTCAAATGTCACAACATCCTTGTAAAAAAGAGCAACTTAAACCCGAAACACTCTTGGTTGCATACTGAAACTTAAATCTCTACTCCTTTTAGGAGCTAAAGATAGGAAAGCATAAAACGTTTCTATTACTAAAAATTAGAACTCTAAAAAAAAAAACTTTCCCACTGAACTTGCTAAGCCTCTGAAGATCTTAAAATGGAGTTGAGGGTGAGAATCTGGGAGAGAAGAATGAGGGCAACTGTGCTGAGGCGAGGCCCAGCGGTTACTCCAGGGACAGGCAGCTGCAGCGGAGCGCCACCCGCATCCACACGCTTCACACCGCGTCCGTACACAGCTGGTGCTCCATCAGCATCTGCTGAATTGTATTAATAAGTGCACAACTTCAGATGTGAAATAACTTTATAAATTAGTTAAGAATTTAAGAGTCTCCACAGGAACCCAACCCCTTGGGTATGACCCCTCTCATTTTAAGTAAGTGTCGCCCTCAAGTAATGCCCTTTATTTTCCCTTGAGGGTATCTCTTTAGCCTATAAAAAAGAAAAGAACCAACTTCCACTGAGGCAACCACATCTTTCAATTTACCCTCAAAGCAGAGAAGCCCTCCAAAATTACTTGGAAAGCCTGAGTCTCTGAGCAGAAGTCCTGTGTCCAGGAGCACAATGGTGATGCCTCCTGCAGGGTGTGGCTTACCCCGGTAGCAAGGACACGGGGTAAGGGGTGCCCTGTGTCAAAAGGGAGGGTCACTTGAGGTGCCCCCAGGGATTCCATAGGCCACTATTTCTCTAGTTCTGATTCATCCCAGGGGCAGCCATCCCTCCGATAATGGAGGCTGTGCCCCTGTCTGATAGATGCCGTGGTGACTGCGTGGACAGAAGACAGACATTTGGGTGTGTCTGCTTTGACTGTCTGAGAACACTGCAGACAGGAAGACAGGCTGGGGCGGACAGAGGCAGCCCTGAGAGACAGTGGTGGTTCTCCGCCAGGCATCTTGGGACTCTTTCAGACACAGCTCATGTATTGGAAAAAGTCCTTAGGCCATAGCCTTTTCTCCAACACAACTCAAACCTGCTAATAACAGGGACACCGTGTGACTAACCAAAGCAGTGAGGTGAAACTTGAAGGTTATATTTTATATTTCAAAAACAGAAGAAATCAGGGCAGGTTAAGGCAGTCACTTGCGTTTGGAATCCAAGCCTACAGGCCAGTGTGGATTTGAGTGTTGATTTAAACAAACGTATCTGATGTCTACATAGACCCTATTTTTGGCATACATTCATCATCACTTAACGCTTATTTTGCAAACATGCCAAGCAGCTAGTTTTATAAAAATGATTATTTAGATTTGAAGAATTTTAGGGGAAAACAGCTGAGATTAGATCACAATAGAACAAATTTTTGGAACAATGCAAACCCTTCAGTTGCTGAGAATTAAAAAAAAAAAAAAAAGCCAAAAGAGTATGCCTACTACAAAGGCACTACAGGGAGAGGAGCCGTAGGCAAAGGAGGGTCTGAGGAGCAATCATCTCTCATCCACCATTTTCAAAGCCAGAAACGTTACTTTAATTTGCTGTGCGGAAAAGCATAAAAATAAAGGCACTACAAATAAGTGTATCCAGTCTGAGACTGCCAAAGATAACCTGGGGCTCTGCTAGAAGACATTTTTAATGACTCTATAATTAATTCCTGAAAGACTGGGGTGTTTATGGTGTTAATCCAAGGAGATCTGGAAGACCCACCACATTCGGGATGCTACCAGAACGCAGGGACCCTCCAGTATTAACTTCAACAGTAAAGTCTTAAAAATAGAAAAGATCAGCCTCACCTTCAGATGTACGTCATAAATTTCCAGCTGACTATAGTTAACGCAAAAGTAATTAGCTTTCCTTTACATGAATAACTCTCTTTTCCTGTATATAATAAATACTGAAGGAATTATTTACTCTGTAATTGTCTGGCATGATTTAAAATTATAGAAATAAAGACAAAGCATGGCTTAGTGCTCTCAGCACTAGAAATATGTGAAAAATTATACTCACTACAACTAGACAAATCCAGCCTGACATTAGGACCAAAGCCATGTGTATGTTTTAGACACAAATCTCTATAAAATCCGTGCATTGCACTGAGGGGACCTCAGCTATCAAGCACTCACTATCTCTGCAGAAAAGCAGGGCTAACCTGTACTGGTGAGTAAGCATTAGCAATGGGCAGGTGCTGATATGGTCACTTAAATCCCAAGTGACTTGGACAATCCAGCCAATGCTTTCAGAAGGGGCCACAGATGATGTGCGGTCTCTATTTACATGTGAATAATTATACGGCTGCTTTCTGTTCATAAAGTAGGGAAATACAGTATCATAGGGCATGGGAATGCTGCTCTGGTAGGAAAGTTTATTTTTGCTGGTGGGAGGCAGGTTTTGTTAATAAAGCTTTGAAATACACAAATTTCATTCTGATGATGAATGCTGAGGCAAAACAGCAAAGTGCTGGCGGAAATAAGAGCCAACAGGACACCAAAGCACTAACAGAAAGTTCCAGGTTTTGTGTCTAAAATTTTCTCTGGTCCTAGGCTTTGGCAATATGATGAATTAACATGAAATCTGCACTGAGCTGTCATGAGCCTCTACTTAACTGGGGTTTACAGTATAATTCAAAAATAATTAACAAGGAAAGAATGCTTGCTTCTTTTTTTTTTTTGAATTTTTTTTTAAGACCGAATCTTGCTCTGTTGCCCAGGCTGACGTGCAGTAGTCTGATCTCAGCTCCCTGCAACCTCCACCTCCTGAATTCAAGTGATTCTCCTGCCTCAGTCTCCCGAGTAGCTAGGATTATAGGCATTTGCCACCATGCCTGGTTAATATTTGTATTTTTAGTAGAGACAGGGTTTCATCACGTTGGCCAAGCTGGTCTCAGCCTCCCAAAGTGCTGTGATTAAAGGCGTGAGCCACTGCATCCAGCCAGAAAACATACTTTCAAGTGTCCCCATTAGTAGAAAATCACCATGGTATTAAAATGAAAATAATAGAAATAAAATTGGCAGAGACATAACAGTTATTGCCATTTCTGTCAGTGGTTTGAAATTTATTTATTGAATCTGTTTTCCTCTCCAAAGGGGTATTTTCCTTTCCACGTGAGATAAAGAGAATATTTCTTGAATAGAAAGAAGTTATTTTCAAATATGGAGTTTTAAAGAAAAACTAATTAGATTCAGAAACACACAAACAAAAAACCCCCAAAACCAAATGTGGTCTACAGTGACTCTTAAAAGGCACCTAAAATTTTAAAAGTTAAAAAAAATCCTCTTACTTAATCCAGTTCATCAGCTCCACTGTATCTGGATCATAGAATTCTCTCAACTCGGAGAGTTCATCCATCATTCCTGGCCAGAACTGAAATTAAAAACAAAACAAAAACAAAATCCACCCCTATACCCACAACTGTCACTAAGATTAAATGAAAAAAAGATAAACTGCATATAATGTGTGAACTAAATAAACATGGCAACTGGAATATACAACTATTTCACCTCCGCAGTAACCCTCCTAATAAAAGGGAAGTAGCGTCTGGGAAGTTTCTGAAATTATCTTCAGCTGAAGCTAATTAGGACGAGAGGTCTCGCCAACTTTTAAAAATGAGATTTTTATCTTACTGTCATAAAAATGCTACTGTATGTGATGTTAACACCTAGGAAAACATTATTTTGACATGACAAGAATGCCAAGCATGAGAAAGCTCACAGTCCTTTAGGAATAGGTAATTAACAAATACCATGCAATTTAACCCTAAAAGTAGAATGTATCCTGCAGAAGACAGTGCTGTTTTATAGCTGCAAAAATGCTTTAGAATACAGCAGTGTTTTATCCTCACAATAACCCATGATGTGGATGATGTGGCAGGCAGCATCACCCACTGGGATTTATTTTTCATTTACAAGTGTGGAAACTGTGGCTCAGAGGGGTATCTGACTTGACCAGGTCACAAGTGGCAGAGCTATGGCCCCTGGCTCCAAATCCAGCCCCTTTTCCATTTCATAATAGCATGATTGTATTTCTGTGCCAGAAATCTGGTCAAATGATTTGACATATATTAATATAACTGCTGGTACAATAAGAGAGAAGAACGTAGGGCTCTCCAGGAAAACCTGGTACATCTGGCTCTATTTATACCACTGGGCGCCTCCTGGTCAACCTGAGTTACTTAAGGGTTTGTAAACAAAATGTAAAAACTACTCTCTGAATTACTCACTTACCTAACATCTTAAGTCCATTTAATTCAATTAACTAAACCTTAATTATTTTTATCAAATGACAGTTGACTAAAAAGACTTGATCATATCTATATACATACTAAGGTTAAAGGCAGAATTCATTTTGCATATTAGCACAGAAGACCAATGACAATGTATATATGCTCCACTGATGTAGAAAATATAATATTTGATTTAAGAACCACTAGTAGAATCAAAGCAGCACCTGATTGATCTCTGGCTGTGTTTGAGACCTATCACTTTTTTTTTGGTCATCTCATCTTTGGCCATTTTTACTGCTCATTCAAATCTTGTCTCCTGGGTAGGTGAATCAGGAAAATTGCTAGTGATGAAAAATCATGTGTCAGCACTTCTGGTTCTAGTTTTTGGAAGAGATGTAAAAATTACTGATTAAATGGTATCTTCATAATAGTTCAATTATCTAGTTTTCCTTATTAATTTGATAACCAATAGAATACCAACTTTTTAATGAAATGCTCTAATTCTTATAGTATAAACATATTTGAAATCTGTGAACTCAATAAATATTAGATATTTTTCTAGTTTGAAAGTTATTGTTATTAATTTTGAAAATGTTAAAATCTAGTAAGAATTCTGTGGCAAACTCCTTTAACAATAAGAACGTGCTGAATTAATTAACTGTCATTTTTACCAATCAGCAGTAGGGATTTCAGCGATCCAGGTAAGTTACCAACACCAAAGTGCTTATTTTATTAAAGTCTTGACTTCAGAGTGGAGGCTAGTACATGCTTTTTTCCCTTTTAATAGGCTTATCTTAAAGAGAGACATAGCAAAATTGGTAGTGTGAACAAGAAATTTTGAAACCCTCATTACAATTGCAATGTAAAACTGATATCAGGCTTTGAAATATATGAATTCACATTACTTATAGATAAGTCTCTAAGAGTTGGAATAGTTGCAAAACAGATTCAGTTTCATACCCATAACGTCTTTATTTTCTCTGTGATTTTATGTAAGTTTTGCGGAGATGAAATATCTGAACTATTTTATACAGTGAAAGCTGAATGCACTAGGATTTTTCCTGAAGTCCTATGTCAAGAGAGACTAGGCTAACAGTCTTTTGGAGGATTCCTTAAGGAATCCTCCCTTACTTAGGGAAAACTGTAAGGATTTCCTGCAGATGATGGCTTTTTTTTTGTTTTGTTTTTTGAGATGGAGTCTTGCTCTGTCGGCAGGCTGGAGTGCAGTGGTGTGATCTCTGCTCACTGCAACCTCTGCCTCCCGGGTTCAAGTGATTCTCCTGCCTCAGCCTCCTGAGTAGCTGGGACTACAGGCGTCTGCCAACACACCTGGCTAGTTTTTATATTTTTAGTAGAGACGGGGTTTCACCATGTTGGCCAGGATGGTCTCAATCTCTTGACCTCATGATCCACCTGCCTCGGCCTCCCAAAGTGCTGGGATTACAGGCGTGAACCACCACGCCGGGCCGAGATGATGGCTTCTTTAGCCATTCTGGTTCTTCTATAGCAGTGGTTTTCAAGAGGAGTGAGGGGAGAGATTGTGCCTTCAGCCTAGCCCCAGGACGTTTGGCAATGTCTGGTGACATTTTTGGTTGTTGTGGCCAGGGGAAAGGTGCTTCCACAAGCGGGCAGAGGTGAAGATGCTGCAGAGCAGCCTACAGCACACAGGACCCTCCCTGCCACTGGCGGCAAAGATTTCTCTGGCTCGTCAATGTGCCACTGCTGAGAAACCCTGTGAATGCTACAGCAGGGTTTTTTTTTTTTTTTTTTTGAGACAAAGTCTCGCTCTGTCACCAGGTGCCAGACTGGAGTGCAGTGGAGAGATGTCAGCTCACTGCAACCTTCGCCTCCCAGGTTCAAACAATTCTTCTGCCTCAGCCTCCCGAGCAGCTGGTACTACAGACGCACGCCACCATGCCCAGCTAATTCTTACATTTTAGTAGAGACGGGGTTTCACTATGTTGGCCAGGATGGTCTCAATCTCTTGGCCTCGTGATCCACCTGACTTGGCCTCCCAAAGTGCTGAGATTACAGGTGTGAGGCCTGGTTTTTTTTTTTTGGGGGGGGGTGTTTTTTGAGACGGGGTCTCCCTCTGTTGCCCAGGTTGGAGTGCAGTGGCATGATCTTGGCTCACTGTAACCTCTGCCAACTGGGTTCAAGAGATTCTCCAGCAGGGGGTTCTTAAACTTGGTGGCGCATCAGCATCACCTGGGGGGCTGGTTAAACGCAGATTTCTGGACTGGACTCCCAGGCTTCTGATTTGGTAGGTCCGGAGTGGGACTCAAACGTAGGCATGTTTACAGGATCCCAAGAGACGCTGAGGCTGCTTATCTGAGGATGACGCTTGAAGAGCCAATGCTTCCTAGGACAGTTTACTTCTTATACAATGTCCTGCCTTAATTTTATTATGAACAATAGACCTCGGTTGTCAAATAGCTTAAAAAAATCAGTAAAATTTCAATAGCTGAGACATAAAAGAACTGAACCTACATGCACACAGGCAGTGTGAAAGATGGTTGCTGTTTGGTACATCTTCAGTGGTGAGAAAAACATTCATGAGCTTTATCTTTTCTGTGAGGAGGGTGCTTTAATCTTCAGAATCATTGTGTAAATGTAAACTGACTGGATTCCTCAGTAACATATACTATTTAATCCTTAATTGTTGGTGTCTAGATGTTTTTAATAAGTTTCAGTTATTTACATTGGAGCAATAACATTTCCATAGGCGGAGAGGCATAAATCTATTTGTGTGTTTTTTTAATATCTAGGAGTTACCACAGAGTTTTTGCTAATGGTAAATGTTTTGATAAGACAGGTTCATGATAGAACATATTTTTTTTTTTTTTTAATATTTACAATATAGCATTTAGCAATATTTTCTTTAGCTTGAAACCTTTGGTTCACAAAATCCTACATGAAAATATAAGCAAATAAACCCCAAAGCTGAACTGCTCTAGCTGATCCTCTCTGTGGGAGGACCCATCACCCCTGCTTTTAGCCTCTCCCCCAAATCAGGGGTTCTACACAGTAGTTTGAAGTCCATCGTTCTAACTTAAAATAAAATTTAAAGGAAAAAAATCTAAAAGAATCTGTTAAGCTTTTTTAAAAAGAGAGGGCAGAAGCTCAATTGGATAAAAGAGTCTGTGCTATCTGCCCTGGTGATGATTCAAGACTATCAATGTCTAAGATGTGACAGAAAGAGCCACACACAGTCAACCTGACCACTGATCCCTGTCTCTTACAAGAAATTCTCTGAATTAAAGGGCAGTTCATGCTGTTTCAGAAACTAGTCAAATGAGAATATGAAAAATTCACTTACTTCCTATTGATACTGAAGAACAGATTTTAAAAAGCCTACTTAGACTCTATTTATGTGTCTAATTCTCTCATGAAGATAAGTATCTAATAAGACATGGAGCTTAAAGTAAGATACATTTAAAAATCTCTTACTCTATATAAATCAGGTAATGGGGGAAAATAATTTTTCTACTTTCATTTCAAAATAGGTCTGAAAACATCTTATTTTCAGAATTTGCATCAGCTGAATAGTAAGAGTTTAAACCAAAATTAATTAGAATTATTAATGCTATAGTACTTTTCACTATCATGTTTTTACTTGTTAAAACTATTTGGGAAAAAGATCCATTTTTCTATCAATGTCAACTTCAGTAAGAAGCTCAGGGAGTATTTATAACCTCCACAAACCACTCTATTTGCCAAATGATACACAAAATATATTGAATCAAAGCAATTATTTTGCTAAATACATGAATGACAAGAATGAGGAAAATTAGTCTTACCTTATAGCACAGATACAGCAGAATTAATATCGGTACTGAATATCGCATTATACATATCTATATAAGAAAGACACTATTTAGATTACAAGTATTTTGAACCTTTTTTTTTTTTTTTTTTTTTTGAGAGGCAGGGTCCTGCTATGTTGCCCAGGCTGGACTCAAATTTTTGGACTCAAGTGATCTTCCTGTCTCGGCCTCCTGAGCAGCTACAATTACAGGAGTGAGCCACTGTGCCCAGTTTTTTTGAACACTTCTGCCTTACAGTTTTGCTCTGTAAATATATGCCTTTAAAAAAAATACCAGAAATATAATTTAATGGAGCACAAGTCTCCACTATGCAGAATAACTGAGTCGATATTAGGATTCTAATCATTTGTAAGATATCTGCAGCTTCTACCATATTGCCACCTAGTGAATTTATAGAGAACAAACCGTTCAAAACTGCATTTATAGGTTATGAAAAATTATCATACATGTATCAATAATTATCTTTACAAAAATACATTATAATACTAACAGTTATAATTCTGAAGGAAATTATTGGTAATTTTAATTCCCCTTTTGTGCCTTGTATTTCCAAATTCTGTACAATGAACATATCTAACTTATAGCCTGAGACAAAAGTAATTTTGAAAATAAAATTATTTTAAAATAATTCCTTATAAAATCTTAATATGTCAATTACGTATTTTTAGCTTCAATTTCAGTATCCATTTTGTCTCATTGGTGGAGATTTTTTTCAGGCAACTATTAAAAAAAAGAAGTGGTATGAAAGAAATATTACAAGTCATAAAAAGGAGATGGAAAAAGGGATGATACTGACCCTCTTTGGCTTATAAAGATGGACTGACTTCAGAAGTAACTCCCATATTTCGGGGCTACACAGGCCGAATGATGCGAACACACACATGTGTGACGTCCAGAGGTATTTCATTCTGTAAGAACAGACGCAGGTGCAAGTTAGGAAGCACTAGTTGTGAATAAACCTGGATTCTGAGACACGTATAAAGGCAGCTTTACAGTCTATGACAGCAAAATCTTACTTAAAATTATGCAGATGCCATTTGCCGAAGGGTTTGTTTAACTCCACTGCCTTTTGAGAACTATGTTTTGAGTAAGACATAGAGGCATGTTTCTAATTAATTGTAAAAACTGGTGATGAATACTTTATACTGAGAGAAGACAGTACATAAGAATGATTTTATAGGAACCATGATCATTAATGAAGATGACTGTCACTTTCCAAACTATATTGGTAGATAACATCAAAAGTGGTCAAATTAAAAAACAAACAAACAGGTAAGACAAAAATACCTCATTGTACTCAATGCCAAGAATCCAAACAGAATGGTATGTATTAAGTTGTAGGCAGTTTCTGGTTTCAGGTCAACTGTGCCTTTTTCCATTTTACCCATGGATTGTTGATTTGTAGAATCACTGAGTAAAATAGCAACATACAAAATTTAAGCTGGAAATGTAACTTTAGTTAAATCTTTTAAAAGAAGTAATTATAACAAATGTATGCCTTTATGTATTCAGAAATTTATTATTTCCCTAAGATGAAATGAATTCGCATTGATCAATTTCGAATTTATGAGGCTAAAAATGTCACAATATAAATGCATTATTGAGAAAAACTAAAATTTCACAGCAGCTCTGAAGTAAAAATTTAAAGGGCTTCAATTCTTTAATTTTACAAATAAGTTAAAGCAAAAAACACATCCATTAACTTGGAATTCAGTTCACTTATGACCCTCCCAAAAATCACATTTTTAACCTAGCAATACCTCATGATATCCAAAAGATGATTTTTATCAAATACAGCTATATTAAAATTCTTATACCCAATAAAAGTAACATTAATTCATTAACATCATCTAATACCAAGTATATATTCTATTTTCAGTTTGCATCAACTGCTTTTTTCAGGAGGTTTCTCTGAATCAGGATCTAAGAACTGCATGCTGCATTTCACTAATATATCTCCTTAAATGTCTTTTGATCTATAAAAGTATCTCCTTTTTTTAAAAAGCAGGCCATTTGTTTGTGGAAGAATGTGGAACATTTGTCCTGAAACTGTTCCCGTCTCCCGGGTGTGGCTCACAGTGTTGTTTAGACATTTCTCCATGCTATGCTTCTTATAAACTTATAATTAGATCTAGAGGTTTATTAGACACAAGTTCATTTTTTTTGGCAAGAACACTTCATAGGATTATGATGCATAGTAGTCCCTCTTATCTGTGGATTCACGTTCTGTGGTTTGTTACTGAGGAAACTGTTGTCCAAAAACATTAAATGGAAAATTCCAGAAATAAACCATAGTTTTGAATTACATGCTATTCTGTGTTGCATGATGAAATCTCTCCATCCCTGTCTGTCCCACCTGAGACACAGATCAATTATCATCCCTTGGTCCTGTGTTTCCACACTGTATATGCTACCCACCCATTAGAGACAGACAAAACTACTAATACAGTAAGATACATTTTCAAATGTCCCTGTATTATTTGTGTTCAAGCAGTCGTTATTTTAATTAATAAAGCCCCAAAGTGCAAGAGAACTGATGCTGGCATGTTTCTATAATTGTGGTATTTTATTATTAGTTACTGTTGTTAATTTATTACCATGATTAATTTACAAATTAAACTTCATCATAGGGATGTACATATGGGAAAAAGCATAGTATAGAGAGGATCTGGAACCATCCAAGGTTTCAGGCATCCAAAGGTGGACTTTAAACATATCCTCACAGAAAGGGGGACGGCTCTGCTCTGCATCACATCACACTGGGAAGCACACATTAGCTGGCTGTCTCCACTTCAGTGATGTTAAGACTGATCAGTGACTTTAGATGTTGCACAATTTGTTGTCGAAGGGAAAAGAAAACAATAGTAAAGGCTACTAGTTTAAGATGAAAACTTTCATGAAAGTCTATTGACCTCTCATACATACCCAATAGAACTGGGCACATATGATGCTTCTCTATGTAACTAGAGACCTTTTATTTCCTAGAAATCCTCTTTTTCCTACCAGAGATACATAGGAAAATTAAAAGGATACTCTAAGGCAGTTCTTGCCATTGGTAATTCACCATTGAAATCTTTACTTAAATACTACAACTCAAGCACTGGTTTCTATATTGGTACAAAAAGGTTACTCCAAGCAAGGAGAATATCCATAAACAGGGCAACGTGTAAAAAATAAATAAAAATAAAACAGACAAGGAGAATATCTGCTCTTACCCTCTCTAAATACCTAAGAGAAGTCTGCAGCGCCTTGCCCATAACTCAGTCAAGCTGGAAGGCTTTGATTAATTCCATGAACACAGAACACTGGGCCCCTTTCAGATGTACTCCTCACATTAATGCGGATGTATACATAAAAGTCATAGTAACTGGCAGGGTGCAGTGGCTCACGCCTGTCATCCTGACACTTTGGGAGGCTGAGGCAGGTGGATCACTTGGGGGCAGGAGTTTGACACTAGGCTGGCCAGTATGGTGAAACCCTGTCTCTATTAAAAATACAAAAGTTAGCTAGGGGAGATTGTGCATGCCTGTAATCCCAGCTACTCAGGAGGCTGAGGCAAGAGAATCGCCTGAACTCAGAAGTCAGAGGTTGCAGTGACCTGAGATTACACCACTGCCCTCCAGCCCCGGCAAGAGTGAGACTCATCTCTAAAACAAAACAAAACAACAAGTCATAGTATCATCCTTCCTAATACTAAAAAGGCAGAAATACTTTAAATACTTGGCACTGACAAAAGGCCCTTATTTAAAAGTTAATTCATATTAAGACACAGTCACATGCCATGTAGCAACATTTCGGTCAATAACAGATGACACATACCACAATGAATTCTTAAGATTACAATAGAGCTGGAAAACTGCTATTGCCTAGTGACATCACAGCCATTATAAAATAACATCATAGCACAACTACTTTGTTTTTTAAATAGATTTATTGTAGCCTAAGTGCATAGTATTTATAAAGTCTACAATAGTGTATGGTAACGTCCTAGGCCTTCACATTCACTCATAGGCTCTCACAGAGCAACTTCCAGTCCTGCAAGCTCCATTTATGATAACTGCCCTAAAGAGGTATACAATTTTTTATCTTTACGGTATTTTTTAAAAATAGAGACAGGGTCTTACTCTATTTCCAAGGCTAGAGTGCAACGGTGAAATTATAGTTCACTGAAACCTCAAACTCCTGGGCTCAAGTGATCCTCCTGCCTCAGCCTCCCGAGTTGTTAGCACTACAGGTTTGCACCATCATGCCTGGCTAATTAAAAAAAATTTTTTTTTTTTAGAGATGGGGTCTTGCTATATTGCCCGGGCTGGTCTGGAACTCCTGGCCTCAAGCAATCCTCCTTCTTAGCCTCCCAAAGCACTGGGATTACAGGTGTGAGCCTCCGCACCTGGCCTTTATATTTTTACTGTACCTATTCTATGCTTAGATATATTTAGATACACAAATACTTACCATTGTGTTACAATTGCCTATGGTACTCAACATAGTAACCTGGTGTCCAGGTTTGTAGGCTAGCAATAAGTTATACCACATAGCCTAGGTGTGTAGTAGGCCATACTGTCTATGTTTGTGTAAGTATACTCTATGATATTCGCACAATGATAAAATTGCTTAATATGCATTTCTCAGAAGATACCCCCCTTGTTAAGTGACACATGACTGTACTATGATTCTTTAATTACTTTTATGTAGTGCTTTTCCTCTAGTAAAGTCCTAACATCCCTATCTGGTAGATGAAGATGCTCTAAAATCTATTATATATGATCATATACCAAATCAGCCTCCGGAGATGGCTCACAGATTCACACAGAGCATGGCAGGCAGTTTCATAAAGATACTGCAGGCCCACTGAACTCCCTGCTTTGTATGCAGTCTAGAGTCCTGTTGATACTTGGTGTGTCTGGAATAACATTAAATCACAATGTTCGGAATAATTTCCATCTATTTTCACAGGACTAAATTTATCTTGGGTTAGGTATAAAAAAGAACTCTTCTGACAGATAGTAAAATAGTTTATGGTCAATGAAATATTTTCATGGTTCAATGTTGCTTCATTCTTAATAATCATAAAAACCTCTCAACTGCTCTGGACTCATTTTAATGACAGCCCTGTCATGGCTGTGAAACGCAGTTCACCCGCACCTTAATTGGCAAGGTAACTATACAGAAAAAGGGCTTCCTTGTGAGCTTCATTAACTTTTCACAAATGACAGTAGCTTCAACTTCTTACACTTAATTTTCTTTCAGTTTAACAAGAATAGTCAATGCAAAAGCCCCCAGCAGCGTGATGGGTAGATATTCTTACAAGTTTTTTAAAAGGCTTTACACTCCTGATTTTTTTCTTTCAGTAGATTAATAGACATGCTAAGTTTTTAAAATTTTTTTTAAATTGGTAGTTATTACTCAAAACTTTCAGTAGATACTAATAACTATGGTCCACTCCAACATCACGAACCCTGACGCAAGATGGAAGAAAACAAATTATAATTAACTCTTACGTTTCAAGAGTAATAGAAGAGGCAGCTAGAGGAGAAAGGCAGCGCAACATAGCATGCTGATGATGAAAACACAACAGAGGCTTATGAGTCAGCAGTGATAATGAAACCAGTTCACGACAGCTTGTACCTGCCAAAATCTAGGCACCAGACACTATTTCAAGTTCTCACTTATTTCTCACAAAACCCTGTAGAGTAGTACTTTTAGGCTCTCCATTCTAAAGATAAGGAAATGGATATATCGAAAGGTTATGTAACTGGCTCAAGGATCACTTTGTTCCCAAGCGTGCAGGCCAAGACTTAAGCCCAAACTGGGTGCGATCCGATCATGACTCTGTTGTCTCTTGGCTACTGGGAGTAGAGTCCATTCTAAATGAGATATGCTCCCCCTTTAAGATGAATACTGTTACTCTGTTCTGTGTCTGATATTCCGATTTTCAACTCTGCAATTTTTCTGCAACATGAAACAAGTTCATTAAAGGAGAACATTAGATTTCTGAAATATACCATACCTGAGATTATGAAAGGCAACAATTAATGCTACTATCACTGTGATGGACAGAACGAATATGTAAGCATAAAAAAGCAGAGTGTCTGAAAGCCTTCCAAACGTATTAAAAGGCAGGAGGCCAAAAGCTTCTTCACACAGATAGAGATTTGCATCAAAATCCCTAGGGAACAAATTGGAAAGTAAAGTATTAAATTCAATACAAGACAAGGAAACAACATTACATCTTTCCTCAAAAGGAGTCTGCAATTAATAGTTGAAGGCACAAAGACAACTTAAGTTTTAAAGTCCCTGCTGATTCAAAGAAAATAGCAAACACAGATTTTCAATTCAGTTATACCTTGTTGCTCCAAGCCCAAATTTTGCCTTCAGAAATTTAAATATGTGTTCATCTGACTTCAGGTTAAGAATTTTCTATTGGGGAAAGAGAAAACAAAAATTGCTATTAGTCCTTTAGGTATGGTTTCCTGATAATTTCCCATTGAATTTATATATATTCAGTGTCCAATTTCATAGGAGCATGTGGGTGTATAAAATCAGTAAATGTTCACAGTAGTTCTCAGAACTGAGGAATTCCAAAGTAGGGACTTCCAAACTCCTTCCAATCCCCACCCCTTTTTAGCATAATCCTTTATTCAAAAAAACATCTTATACATAAGTTAAATATGCAAAATAGGTAAAAGATGAGATTTTTTGGTTTCAGGGAGAGGGAGAAGGCTGAGGCATAGTGAGCACAAGTTTTCAGACCAGAAAACTGACAAGACGATGATCTGAAACCTCAAATAGATACGCCACCCACAAGGCCTGTCTGGCTTTGGGGTTTTGATCTGTGATTACAATCGATCCAAGACTTATTCACTCAAAGACAATTCAAGACAGTTGTAACCCTTAAGGGGTGGATAGACAAATATGAGTGTTCATCATTAGTGATTACAATTTTAATTCATATGATTCTATTTTAAATTTGTGGCTTAAAAAATCCATATATAATAATATAAATGGTAAAGAAATTCTATGTGACCAACATAGAATTTGGTCACAAATTCTTCCTGTGACCAACCTTCTAGGACAGGCAAAATTATCTGAAGAAATCAATGTAGTTTTGCTCTAGCATAAAAACAAATGGAATATCAAGGTCCAAGAACTATACCTTTAATAAAGCCTACCCTGAAAAAAAAAATTAAAAAGCCAATAAAAACATTTAAAATGCATGTTAAACTAAGCAGAGCCCCTGGGGCAATGTAAAAATCTTAGCAAAGCACCTACTGGACATAAAACCAATGGATGCCTATGATACTAAATGAGTTGTTGTGTTAGGGCTGTTAAAGTCAATTAAATGTTAGGAAGAATGAACTCAACTCTTCTTTCTAGCAGAAAGTGGATAGTAAGGCCAGTTTACTTACTAACTGAGCTCAATAAAAATCATGTCTTTTTTGTTTTGTTTTACTACCACAGTACAGAAAACTATGTGTATACTATGGTACTAAAATAAAATTTTTAAATTTAGAGAAATATTTGTTTGTTTAACGCTTTTTTTTTTTTTTTTTTTTTTTGAGACAGAGTTTCGCTCTTGTTACCCAGGCTGGAGTGCAATGGCGCAATCTCGGCTCACAGCAACCTCCGCCTCCTGGGTTCAGGCAATTCTCCTGCCTCAGCCTCCTCAGTAGCTGGGATTACAGGCACGCGCCACCATGCCCAGCTAATTTTTTGTAGTTTTAGTAGAGGCGGGGTTTCACCATGTTGACCAGGATGGTCTCGATCTCTTGACCTCGTGATCCACCCGCCTCGGCCTCCCAAAGTGCTGGAATTATAGGCGTGAGCCACCGCGCCCGGCCTGTTTAACGCTTTTTAAGTTAAGTTCTTTAAAGTTTCATAACAAAAGTTAAGTTCAAGGGGGAACATGTTGAAGAGTACATAGAAATTAATGACTAAAATCAACAAAATAATCCTTGTTACTAAGACAGAGTTAAAGCTGAGTCTGTTTGAAGCAAAACTAGTAACTCTTTAGACATGCTAATACACTTTATAAAGCAAGAAGTTATTTACAATTGATATTTTCAAAGAAGCCAGGTATGGTGGTGCACACTTGTAGTCCCAGCAACTTGGGAGGCTAAGGTGGGAGGGCCATTTGAGACCAGGTATTCAGTGCTAGCCTGGGAAAAAGCAAGACCCTGTCTCTAAAAAAATTAGTTTATTAAAAAAGAAAAAGAAAATTTCAAAAATTATCTCCAATGCCACTAAGTTAATTAAAAAATACATTAAATATGTCATTTTCAAAACTTACCTTAATTATGTTGTTGAGAAAAAGTGTCAAACATAAAACCATAAATAAATGTAGCAAAAGTTTCCCAAGCCTATTAAGGAAGCTTCCAGTTTTCAGATTTTTCTAGAAATTAAAAGAGTTATGTTTTAATTCTTAAGTTTTAATATAACTTCATAAACAGTGAAGATGAGCTTACTTAAGGATTTAAGAACACTGGCTAATACAACATAAAGGGAAAATATACGTGGAAAATACAACCTCCTCATTTTCATGATGGTACAGTCTTAACATTTGTGATTTTCGAGTAGTAAATGAATCTCTTAATAATAAGCTTCATAAGATGAGAAAATGTGTCCTAGTCTTTTTTTTCCTAATTATTTTTTAAGATCTTAGCAACTGGAGGATTGGGGTCTGCCATTTGGAGGGTGCTCAGGATATGCTGACTAAACAGTTACATCTTTTATCCATTAATTCTTACCTCACAGATATAGGTACAAGTCAATTACATAAAAGACCTGTGGGTATAAAAAGAAGTACATTGTGCCCTCTGACATATAACAGTGTTCTTATAACCTTCAGATAATTTTATACATTGTTAAACATAATATCTAAACCAAATAAGAGTAACGTTTATTTATATTTAAGGTTAAAAGGATGACTGTGAACTGCTGTTTTTGACAGTTGACTAAAAGCCTGGTTCTAAAAAAATATTTATGGCCGGGTGTGGTGGCTCACACTTGTAATCCCAGTACTCTGGGAGGCCGATGGGGGCGGATCACGAGGTCAGGAGTTTGAGGCCAGCCTGGTCAATACAGTGAAACCCTGTTTCTACTAAAAATACAAAAATTAGCTGGGCGTGGTGGTAGGCATCTATAATCCCAGCTACTCAGGAGGCTGAGGGAGGAGAATTGCTTGAACCCGGGAGACGGAGGTTGCAGTGAGCCGAGAGTATGCCACTGTACTCCAGCCTGGGTGACAGAGCTAGACTCCATCTCAAAAAAAAAAAAAAAAAAAAATTATTATACCTTGTCCATAACAATTCTCACTCAAAAGACTAATAAGAATGATTTAGTCTTCTCAAGGTGGTAAACAAAATGGCTTCTTGACACAGAAATGTTTCCAGCATATGTGAAAGAAAATAGGATGTTAAAATTTTAAGTAAAAACAAATGACTCATATTTTATGTAAACATTAAGAAATGTAATTATATCAATAAAGCCAAAAGAGCAAGTCACTGTTTTTAAACATGATTTTACAACACCCCAGGAAATGTCCCATTATTCCTGAAGTTATTTATTTGGAGTCTCAAAATTCTCAAAACAGAGTTAGTATAGTATAGAAGGATGGGGAAAAGAGAAGCATTACTACGTCAAAGAATAACAAGGTGACCACCAACGTGAAGGGCTGTGATGAACATGCTCCCACCACAAGCAGAGACTTTTCTCGCTCCTGAGTTCACATACATAAAAGTTAAAACCTTTTCTCTTTTACTTAAACTTTAAATCATTCAACCAAGCTTCACTGGCTGATCCCCACATTGAAGGTAACGTTTCAATTCTCTAAGAAATAACTGTCAAAACAAAAGGATGACCTAACAAAGCCTGAAACAGAAATGTTACCACATGCATTTGAAAAAGCACACACCACTTGTGCTTTTTAGTGGGAATTGCGTTATAAATTATTTCCCTTCGTCTGCTGTATGAAATAAGTTTCAGTGAGCCACGAAATTAAAAAAAGAAAGTTTACTTTGATGAAGGACAAAAAAGAAGTCCTACCTGAAGTTTTCTTGCAATTAATACTGAAAGGTTAAAACTGATGAGCAGCGATCCAAGAATCATGGAATTAAAAAACTGAAGAATGCAGACCAGGAGTAAACTTGTTATCTGTATTCCATACAGCCACGTTGCCTGAAAGAACCAAAGACTAGATAAGTAGAAGGATTTTACCAAGAGACTACCACATGCCAAGATGTTGGTCATGGCCGGGCGC
>NW_022437008.1:7982701-7987005 GCF_009761245.1 Sapajus apella
AAAAAAAAAAAAAAAAAAAAAAAAAAAAAAAAAAAAGATGTTGGTCATGAGTTGGATACACCTCAGCTTACAAATAATGCAGAAACACTAGCTTCAAAAAACACCATCTAGGCTGGTGCGGTGGCTCATGCCTGTAATCCCAGCACTCTGGGAGGCCGAGGCTGGCAGATCATCTGAGGTCATGAGTTTGAGACCAGCCTGGCCAACATGGTGAAACCCTATCTATACTAAAAATACACACACACAAAATTAGCTGGGTGTAGTGGCGTGCCTGTGATCTTGGCTACTCGGGAGGCTGAGAACCCAGGAGGTGAAGGTTGCAGTGAGCTGAGATTGCACCACTGCACTCCAGCCTGGGCAACAGAGTATATCTTAAAAAAAACAAAAATCAAAACATGATCTAAAAAAGGAACCTAAATCATATACATACCAACCGTTTATTTACTTTAATAACAGAAATCTTTTAAAAGGGAGGTAAACAGGGATAATATGAAGTAGAGGAAATACACAACAGCATAAATGTATTTATTCCTGGGAATTGGCAACGGCCATTTGTAATCATCAGTTGTCTTTTCAACTATTTCAGTTACTGTTTATGGCCATGAATAGGTACTTTACTGTGTTCTGTTATTTCCTAGTTTTCTATAATCTATACTTTAGGACTCATTCATTCCTTGCTTTGTATGAGTGTGCGCCCAGATGCCCTGATTAGACTGCAAACCCCTCCTGCTACACAACCTTGTCATCTGTGACCTCACAGCTTCATAGCAGGCAGTACAGTACAGTGGGCAATGACATCAGCTCTGGTACCGACAGCACCTGTACTGCAGTTCTGATTCCGGTGCAAACCAGCTATGTGACCTAAATTGTTCATCTGTGAACAAGAGATAATGACACCTTCCTCACAGAGTTGAACCAGATGTGGTGATGTATGGAAATGCCTAGTGGCCAAGCACAGTGCATAATGCCTGTAATCCTAACATCTTGGGAAGCTGAAACAGGAGGTTCACTTGAGCCCGGGAGCTCAAGACCAGCCTGGGCAACATAGCGAGATCCTGTCTCTACAAAAATAAAAAAACTAGCCAGGTGTCGTAGTGCAAGCCTGTAGTCCCAGCTACTCAGGAGGCTGAAGCGGGAGGATCACTTGAGTCCAAGACGTCGAGTCTGCAGTAAGCTATGATTGTTCCACTGCACTCCAGCCTGGGCAACATGGGCAACAGAGCAAGACCTGGTCTCCAAAAAAAAAAGGCAGGTTGGTGGGAAGGGAATGGCTGACACATCGTAAGCACTAAAGATAAATCTGGATGTAATGAAAATTGTTGGCAGGTTGATACCGAAAGAAGCAAAACACAACTAATTCGAATACATAAAACACACCACACACACACACAAAAAGGCAGTCTCTAATAAAGAGTAGATACTTATTCTGTTAGTTTCCTTCTTTTTCAAATTAGACAATGCCACACTCATCCTGGCATGTGAAAAATACCAATTTTATTCAGCAGCAAACCCGATTTTCTATGGTTTTGTTCTCTTAACCTCAAGGGAGACAAACCTATTGATAGAAGCATTGAAAAGAGAGGCCTGCAGCAGTTCAGTGCTTTTGCTTAGTGTCAATGGGAACTCAGGAAAATGGATGCTGATGATCTTTAGGATCATAAAGATAATGTATCTTACTCTATGAGAGTTAGACACTTCAGAAAAAAAACACAAAAAAGAAATAGCAATCGATAGGTGGGCCCTTGAGTCAAAACCCAGCACCATTACCTAAAGAAATAATATTGATTTCACTGCAGTATATAGTATTTCATATACAGGATTTTACATTCTTCACATCCTACCGTATCATTTTCTCAGAAGAGTCACACCAGTGACTATTCTGTGAAATTACATTTTAAATGGTTAGGTAACATACCACCATATGCCATAATTTGTTTGCCACTGGACCATTTAGGTGTTTCCGGCTTGTGAACATCCCTTGTTTTTTTCAGATCTGATTCTCAGAATTTCTGATCTAATTCTCTGATTAGTTACGTATTTTGTTCACTGCTGTATCCCCAGCACCTTAAACAATACCTACTAGATAAGTGCCACTTAATAAGTATTGGAGTAATGGAGGAACAAGTATATTTCCTTAGGGATAGATTCCTGAGTACAATGACTGGTTAGAGAAGGAAGAGTTTTTCCTTCTTAGCAGTTTTATTAGTTGATATAATTCATATGCCATCCAATTCACCCATGTAAAATGTACACTTCATGATTTTTGGTTTATTCACAGAGTTGTGCAACTATCACCTCAGTATCATTTTGTGACATTCTCATAACTTCAGAAGAAACCCATATGCATTTGCCAGCACAATCCCTCATTCCCCACCCCCAGCCCCAGCAACCACTAACGTACTGTTCTCTACAGATGTGCATATTCTGGACATTTCACAGAAGTGGAATAAAGTGCAGTTGTTTTTGGCTCTCTTCTCTTACTTAGCACGGTGTTCTCAAGCTTCATCCAAGTTGCAGCATGTATCAACATTCTTTTTTATTGTTGAACGCTATTTACTGTACGGACAGACTACATTGTTTATGGAAGGGATATGGGCATTCGGGTGGTTTCCACTTTGTAGTTATGAATCATCCTGCTATGAACATTCATATACAGACATTTTTGCATAGATATATGTTTTCATTTTTCTTGGGTATGTATCTAGGAGTGGGATTGCTAAATCATATGGTAACCCTATATTTAAAATCAGGAAATGCTGAAGAAATGTTTTTTTTTCAAAGTGTATACCATTTTACAATCCATCATCAGCCATGTATGAGAGTTCTAATTTCTCCACATCCGTGACATTTGTCTGCTTTTTAATTTTAGCCATCAAGTGGGTGTAAAGTGGTATCTGCTTGTGGTTTTGATTTGCATTTCTCTGATAGCTAATGATGTTGAGCATCTTTTCATGTGTTTATTGGACATTTATGTATCTTACTTGGAGAAATAGCCACCCAAATCCTTTAATATTTTATCATTGAAAGAGTTATAATTCCTTCATATATTCTGGAAGTTCCTGATCAGATAAATGATTGCAAATATTCTCTCTCGTTCCATGGGTTGTCTTTTCAATTTCTTAGCAGTACACCTCTGAGCACAATAGTTTTAATTTTGATGAAGTCCAATTAATCTACTTTTTAAAAAAGTCACTTGTGTTTTTGGTGTTGTATCTAAGAAGGTTTGTGCTACTCCAGGGTCATGAAGAGTTATTATGTTTTCTTCTGAAAGTTTTAGTTTTAGCTCTTATACTTAGGTCTGTGATTCACTTTGAGTTAATTGGTGTGTACGGAGGGGAAGGGGCTGAACTTCATTCTTTTGCATGTCGATATCAGTTATTCCTGCACCATTTGTTGAAAAGACCATTCATTCTCTGTTTAATTATCTTCACATCCTTGTTGAAAATCAACTGACCATTTCTTTTGAGGGTTTATTCCTTTCTCTCAATTCTGTTCCATGGGTTTATGTCAATCCTTCTGCCAGTATCACACTGTCCCGATTACTACAGTGTTGTAGTACGTCTTGAAATTGGAAAGTGTGAGTCTTCCAATTTTACTCTTCTTTTTCAAGACTGTTTTAGCTATTCTGGGTCCCCTGAGTTTCCATATGAATTTCAGGATCAGCTTGTCAATTTCCGCAAAAGCTTCTCCTGGGATTCTGAGAGGGAATGTGTTAAATCTGTAGATCAATTTGGGGAGCACTGCCATCTTAACCATAGTAAGTCTTCCAATCCAAGAACATGCATTACCTTTGCAATCTAGGCATTTAAAACTTTCCACAATGCTTTTTGGCATTTCGTAAAGCACAAGCTGTCACCTCATGTTAAATTTATACCTATGCATTTGACTCTTTCTGATGCTCACCTTTCTAGGAAGTGTTTTAAGTTGTTTGTTCCCTTTTCTCATTGGTTTATAAATGGTTTTCTTATGGATTTGCAGGAACTCCTTAAGGATATTAACTCATTTACAAATGCTTTTTTTAAAAAAAAATCTGTTTGCCTTTATTTGTGGGTGTTTTTTATATTTACAGTTCTTTCTATATCAAGTGAGCATATTTCTAGAAAAGGGGGCAGTTTGTATAACAACAAGATTGTATAGTTTTATATATATTCAAAAGAAACATTGCTGATGACAGCCAAAAATGTAAAATTGAGCAGTGCTGTATATTAGGAAGTCCTGGGTTATGATTATCAGTGGTATACTGGATATTCTTTCCCAGTTCTATTAGTAAAGTACAGTATAGAAACAAGGCAGCAAGAATATAG
>NW_022437008.1:7987405-8015440 GCF_009761245.1 Sapajus apella
AAAAAAAAAAAAAAAAAAAAAAAAAAAAAAAAAAAAGATGTTGGTCATGAGTTGGATACACCTCAGCTTACAAATAATGCAGAAACACTAGCTTCAAAAAACACCATCTAGGCTGGTGCGGTGGCTCATGCCTGTAATCCCAGCACTCTGGGAGGCCGAGGCTGGCAGATCATCTGAGGTCATGAGTTTGAGACCAGCCTGGCCAACATGGTGAAACCCTATCTATACTAAAAATACACACACACAAAATTAGCTGGGTGTAGTGGCGTGCCTGTGATCTTGGCTACTCGGGAGGCTGAGAACCCAGGAGGTGAAGGTTGCAGTGAGCTGAGATTGCACCACTGCACTTCAGCCTGGGCAACAGAGTATATCTTAAAAAAACAAAAATCAAAACATGATCTAAAAAAGGAACCTAAATCATATACATACCAACCGTTTATTTACTTTAATAACAGAAATCTTTTAAAAGGGAGGTAAACAGGGATAATATGAAGTAGAGGAAATACACAACAGCATAAATGTATTTATTCCTGGGAATTGGCAACGGCCATTTGTAATCATCAGTTGTCTTTTCAACTATTTCAGTTACTGTTTATGGCCATGAATAGGTACTTTACTGTGTTCTGTTATTTCCTAGTTTTCTATAATCTATACTTTAGGACTCATTCATTCCTTGCTTTGTATGAGTGTGCGCCCAGATGCCCTGATTAGACTGCAAACCCCTCCTGCTACACAACCTTGTCATCTGTGACCTCACAGCTTCATAGCAGGCAGTACAGTACAGTGGGCAATGACATCAGCTCTGGTACCGACAGCACCTGTACTGTAGTTCTGATTCCGGTGCAAACCAGCTATGTGACCTAAATTGTTCATCTGTGAACAAGAGATAATGACACCTTCCTCACAGAGTTGAACCAGATGTGGTGATGTATGGAAATGCCTAGTGGCCAAGCACAGTGCATAATGCCTGTAATCCTAACATCTTGGGAAGCTGAAACAGGAGGTTCACTTGAGCCCGGGAGCTCAAGACCAGCCTGGGCAACATAGCGAGATCCTGTCTCTACAAAAATAAAAAAACTAGCCAGGTGTCGTAGTGCAAGCCTGTAGTCCCAGCTACTCAGGAGGCTGAAGCGGGAGGATCACTTGAGTCCAAGACGTCGAGTCTGCAGTAAGCTATGATTGTTCCACTGCACTCCAGCCTGGGCAACATGGGCAACAGAGCAAGACCTGGTCTCCAAAAAAAAAAGGCAGGTTGGTGGGAAGGGAATGGCTGACACATCGTAAGCACTAAAGATAAATCTGGATGTAATGAAAATTGTTGGCAGGTTGATACTGAAAGAAGCAAAACACAACTAATTCGAATACATAAAACACACCACACACACAAAAAAAGGCAGTCTCTAATAAAGAGTAGATACTTATTCTGTTAGTTTCCTTCTTTTTCAAATTAGACAATGCCACACTCATCCTGGCATGTGAAAAATACCAATTTTATTCAGCAGCAAACCCGATTTTCTATGGTTTTGTTCTCTTAACCTCAAGGGAGACAAACCTATTGATAGAAGCATTGAAAAGAGAGGCCTGCAGCAGTTCAGTGCTTTTGCTTAGTGTCAATGGGAACTCAGGAAAATGGATGCTGATGATCTTTAGGATCATAAAGATAATGTATCTTACTCTATGAGAGTTAGACACTTCAGAAAAAAACACAAAAAAGAAATAGCAATCGATAGGTGGGCCCTTGAGTCAAAACCCAGCACCATTACCTAAAGAAATAATATTGATTTCACTGCAGTATATAGTATTTCATATACAGGATTTTACATTCTTCACATCCTATCGTATCATTTTCTCAGAAGAGTCACACCAGTGACTATTCTGTGAAATTACATTTTAAATGGTTAGGTAACATACCACCATATGCCATAATTTGTTTGCCACTGGACCATTTAGGTGTTTCCGGCTTGTGAACATCCCTTGTTTTTTTCAGATCTGATTCTCAGAATTTCTGATCTAATTCTCTGATTAGTTACGTATTTTGTTCACTGCTGTATCCCCAGCACCTTAAACAATACCCACTAGATGAGTGCCACTTAATAAGTATTGGAGTAATGGAGGAACAAATATATTTCCTTAGGGATAGATTCCTGAGTACAATGACTGGTTAGAGAAGGAAGAGTTTTTCCTTCTTAGCAGTTTTATTAGTTGATATAATTCATATGCCATCCAATTCACCCATGTAAAATGTACACTTCATGATTTTTGGTTTATTCACAGAGTTGTACAACTATCACCTCAGTATCATTTTGTGACATTCTCATAACTTCAGAAGAAACCCATATGCATTTGCCAGCACAATCCCTCATTCCCCACCCCCAGCCCCAGCAACCACTAACGTACTGTTCTCTACAGATGTGCATATTCTGGACATTTCACAGAAGTGGAATAAAGTGCAGTTGTTTTTGGCTCTCTTCTCTTACTTAGCACGGTGTTCTCAAGCTTCATCCAAGTTGCAGCATGTATCAACATTCTTTTTTATTGTTGAACGCTATTTACTGTACGGACAGACTACATTGTTTATGGAAGGGATATGGGCATTCGGGTGGTTTCCACTTTGTAGTTATGAATCATCCTGCTATGAACATTCATATACAGACATTTTTGCATAGATATATGTTTTCATTTTTCTTGGGTAAGTATCTAGGAGTGGGATTGCTAAATCATATGGTAACCCTATATTTAAAATCAGGAAATGCTGAAGAAATGTTTTTTTTTCAAAGTGTATACCATTTTACAATCCATCATCAGCCATGTATGAGAGTTCTAATTTCTCCACATCCGTGACATTTGTCTGCTTTTTAATTTTAGCCATCAAGTGGGTGTAAAGTGGTATCTGCTTGTGGTTTTGATTTGCATTTCTCTGATAGCTAATGATGTTGAGCATCTTTTCATGTGTTTATTGGACATTTATGTATCTTACTTGGAGAAATAGCCACCCAAATCCTTTAATATTTTATCATTGAAAGAGTTATAATTCCTTCATATATTCTGGAAGTTCCTGATCAGATAAATGATTGCAAATATTCTCTCTCGTTCCATGGGTTGTCTTTTCAATTTCTTAGCAGTACACCTCTGAGCACAATAGTTTTAATTTTGATGAAGTCCAATTAATCTACTTTTTAAAAAAGTCACTTGTGTTTTTGGTGTTGTATCTAAGAAGGTTTGTGCTACTCCAGGGTCATGAAGAGTTATTATGTTTTCTTCTGAAAGTTTTAGTTTTAGCTCTTATACTTAGGTCTGTGATTCACTTTGAGTTAATTGGTGTGTACGGAGGGGAAGGGGCTGAACTTCATTCTTTTGCATGTCGATATCAGTTATTCCTGCACCATTTGTTGAAAAGACCATTCATTCTCTGTTTAATTATCTTCACATCCTTGTTGAAAATCAACTGACCATTTCTTTTGAGGGTTTATTCCTTTCTCTCAATTCTGTTCCATGGGTTTATGTCAATCCTTCTGCCAGTATCACACTGTCCCGATTACTACAGTGTTGTAGTACGTCTTGAAATTGGAAAGTGTGAGTCTTCCAATTTTACTCTTCTTTTTCAAGACTGTTTTAGCTATTCTGGGTCCCCTGAGTTTCCATATGAATTTCAGGATCAGCTTGTCAATTTCCGCAAAAGCTTCTCCTGGGATTCTGAGAGGGAATGTGTTAAATCTGTAGATCAATTTGGGGAGCACTGCCATTTAACCATAGTAAGTCTTCCAATCCAAGAACATGCATTACCTTTGCAATCTAGGCATTTAAAACTTTCCACAATGCTTTTTGGCATTTCGTAAAGCACAAGCTGTCACCTCATGTTAAATTTATACCTATGCATTTGACTCTTTCTGATGCTCACCTTTCTAGGAAGTGCTTTGAGTTGTTTGTTCCCTTTTCTCATTGGTTTATAAATGGTTTTCTTATGGATTTGCAGGAACTCCTTAAGGATATTAACTCATTTACAAATGCTTTTTTTAAAAAAAAATCTGTTTGCCTTTATTTGTGGGTGTTTTTTATATTTACAGTTCTTTCTATATCAAGTGAGCATATTTCTAGAAAAGGGGGCAGTTTGTATAACAACAAGATTGTATAGTTTTATATATATTCAAAAGAAACATTGCTGATGACAGCCAAAAATGTAAAATTGAGCAGTGCTGTATATTAGGAAGTCCTGGGTTATGATTATCAGTGGTATACTGGATATTCTTTCCCAGTTCTATTAGTAAAGTACAGTATAGAAACAAGGCAGCAAGAATATAGATGACCCCTGAAAAACGCAATCCCAATCATACACAGATTTTCTTCTGCCTCTGCCACTCCTGAGACAGCAAGACCAACTCTCCTGTGCCCCCTCCTCGGCCTAAGCAACGGGAAGACGATAACGATGAAGACCTTTGTGATGATCCACTTCCACTTATTAAACAGTAAATATATTTTCTCTTCCTTTTGGTTTCTTAACATTTCCTTTTTCTGTAGCTTACTTTATTCTAAGAATATAGTATATAACATATCACATACAAAATGTGTGTTAATTAACTATGTTATTGGTAAGGCTTCTAGTAGTTAAGTTTTTGGGAAGTAAAAACTGTGCCCAGATTTTGAACTGCTGGGAGGAGGGTTGGCACCCGTAGCCCCTGTTTTGTTGCAGGGTCAACTGTACATCCTTTCTGTGTAGAATAACTGCAGTTGTCTTCAATGGATCATGTTCATGTTCCTCATCACCATTCATAATAACCACAGTTAATATCTGTTTAACAGCCGGGCGCAGTGGCTTACAACTGTAATCCCAGCACTTTGGGAGGCCGAGGTGGGCGGATCATGAGGTCAGGAGTTTGAGACCTGCCTGACCAACATGGTGAAACCCCATCTCTACTAAAAATACAAAAATTAGCTGGGTGTGGTGGTACACACCTGTAATCCCAACTACTCAGGAAGCTGAGGCAGGAGAATTGCCTAAACCTGGGAGGCGGAGGTTGCAGTGAGCCAAGATTGTGCCACTGCACTCCAGCCTGGGTGACAGAGTGAGACTTCGTCAAAAAAAAAAAAAAAAATCTGTTTAACATTAATAAAATACCAAGCATTGTTCTACATGACCCATATATGGCTCATTCAAACTGAGGCGGCCTAGTTGTAGAGTCTGTGTTCTTAACCACTAGGCTACCACATAAATAGTGCCACAGAGACTCAGACTTTGTTTTATATATTTTACTTGTACAAATTTAAGGGGTACAAGTACAGTTTTATTACATGTATATAACATATAGTGGTGAAGTCTGGGCTTTTCATGTATCTGTCACTCAAGTAATGTGAATTGTATTCATTAAGTAATTTATCAACACCCACCCCCCCCACACACACTTTTGCTGAGACTCAGAACTTTTTAATCAGTCTGTTAAGATTGAAAAGTTTTTAATGTTCCATGCCAATTATGGAGGAGGTTTGCAATTTTACTAATCTTTCAAAGAGCTAGCTCTATTTATTTATTTCGTTAGTTTTGAGATGGAGTTTCGCTGTCATTGCCCAGGCTAGAGTGCAATGACATGGTCTCTGCTCACTGCAACCTTTGCCTACTGAGTTCTAGCGATTCTCCTTCTCAGCCTCCCAAGTGGCTGGGATTCAGGTACCTACTGCTACCACGCTTAGCTAATTTTTATATTTTTAGTAGAGAAGGGGTTTCAACATATTGGTCAGACTGGTTTCGAACTCCTGACTTCAGGTGATTCACCTGCCTCAGCCTTCCAAAGTGCTGGGATTATAGGCGTGAGCTACCATGCCTGACTGAGCTAGCTCTTTTCAATTGATTCTACTATTCATATATTTTCAATGTCATTGATTTCTGTTCTTTATTATTTTCTCCTCCTGGCTTGAATTTATTTTGCTCCACTTTTGTATTTTAAGGTGAGGCCTTGGATGACTGACTTCAGACTTTTTGTCTTTTCTAATGTAAGCACTTTAGTGCTACATATTTTCTTCTTAGCATTGCTTTGGATGAGTCCCACAAATTTGGATATGCTTCATTTTCATTTTTATTGAGTTCAATGGTCTCGAAGGGTTCCTCTTTGACTCTTTGTTTTTCAGTGTATATTTTTATAAATTTTTAAAGTGGTTATTCTGGCTATTACTACTATAGATGTAATAATGAGTTTAATTCCCAAGTATTGAAACATTTCCTGTTACTTTTCTGTATTGATTTCTTATTTGAATCCATTATAGTCAGAGATTATATTCTCCATAATTTTATATTTGTTGTTGTTTTATGGCCCGGGATATAGTCTATGTTGGTAAGTATTCTGTGAATGCTTGAAAAGAATGAGTATTCTGCTGTTGTTACATGGATTTTCTAGAAACGATTATTAGATTCTTCTTTATATCTTCTACTTCTTTGTTTAGAGTTTGTATTTTCATTTGTTTCAAGTGCATTTGTAATTGCTCAATGAAGCCTTTTTATGATGGATACCTTAAATTCCTTGTCAGATAATTCCAATTTCTGTCTATCTCAGTGTTAGCGTCTATTGATTGTCTCTTTTCACTCAGGAGAGATTTTCCTGATTCTTAATATAAAAAGTGATTTTTTTTTTTTTTGAGATGGTATCTTGCTCTGTCGCCCAGGCTGGCATGTAGTGGCCCGATCTCAGCTCACCACAACCTCCACCTCCTGGGCTCAAGCTATTCTCCTGCCTCAGCCTCCGGAGTAGCTAGGATTACAGGCACATGCTGCCACACCCAGTTAATTTTTGTATTTTTAGTAGAGATGGGGTTTCACCATGTTGCCCAGGCTGATCTCAAACTGACCTCAAATGATCTGCCCGCCTCCACCTCCCAAAGTGCTGGGATTACAGGCATGAGCCACTGTGCTCGGCTTAAGAAGTGATTTTTAACTGTATTTTATAACATTATGGGACCCTGGATCTTACTTAAATCTGCCATGTTAGCAGGGCTTCTGTGACACCATATGTCTTGGACCACTTAGGTTGCCATCTAATAAAATATTATAATCTGGATAGCTTATAAACAACAAAAAAGTTGTTTTCTCATAGTTCTAGATCTTGAAGTCCAAGATCAAGGAGCTGGCAGATTCAGTGTCTGGTGAGGGTTTGTTTCCTGGTTCACTGATGGCACTTTCTTGCTATGTTCTTCTTACATGGTGAAAGGAATGAAACAACTCCCTTGTGCCTATTTTAGAATGGCACTAATCACCTCCTAAAAGGCCCTATCTCCTAATCCAATCACCTTGGGGGTTTGGGTTTCAACATATAAATTTGGCAGGGACCACAAAAACATTCAAACTATGCCAACGCTATGCTAACGGGGAAAGAAGGGTGCTGCTTCATTACTTCCAGATGGAAATGGAAGTCCAAGGTGCTCACTGGACCTCCACTGACATCTGGGGGTCAGGGGAAGGTGTACTTCCTTATTGCTGGGTGAAGGTAAAAGTTCAGGCTCTGTATAGGTCCCTCTAATACATCCTGGCTGGGAGAGATAGAAGTGTATCACCACTGCTCCTTACATGGCCTCCACTGACAGCATAAGGTAGAGCAGTAGGTAGAGAAAGGCTTATTACATTTGCATGGTGGTTAGAGTCTCAACTTCCCTGTTTGCCTCGTTTGACACCATCCTGACAGAGAGGGGACAGGATGTCTCATTACCACTGAATGAGGGTTGAAGTCCATGTTTCCCGTGTGGGCTTCATGGCTTTCTCTGGGAGATGCTGAAAGTTCTGGTTCCCTACTAGACTTCTCTGACGTAGCTCTGGCAGGAAGTGAGGCATGCCTAGTGACAGCT
This sequence comes from Sapajus apella, assembly GCF_009761245.1. NCBI lineage: Eukaryota > Metazoa > Chordata > Mammalia > Primates > Cebidae > Sapajus > Sapajus apella. Next base: position 7,995,227 of record NW_022437008.1, read on the forward strand.
AGGTGAGGGCAGGAGTCTAGGCTTCCCACTGAACTTTGCTGATGGAAGTGGGAGTGGGGCTATGGTTTTTGCTGCAGCTTGGCTAGAATAAGGCAGTTAATGTCTGAAGGTTTTCTGTTTTGTTAGGCTTCCTCTCTTCTGGTCCTTTTGCTAGAGGGGGGAGGCTTTTGTTTGATTGAGTCCTTTGGTACTTCCAGGTTTCTGACTTCTCCAGCACCCAATCAAGGATATGTGGGGCAAAAAGAAAACCCAAGAAACTTGCTGCCCTATTTTCCCTCTGGTCTCAAGGTCTCTAGGCAATCTGATTTTTTCTTTCTACCTCTCAAACTCCTCTTAAGAAAAGTTTATTAACCTCCATATTTTAACCTTTAATTAAGCAAAAGTATATGCTTCATAATATGTTTGCTATTCTGTTTTACTCCGTTCACATTTCTGACTGCAAAGTTGAGCTTTTGCTGGTAAGAGTTTCATCATTCATGAAAAGACGGCAACACGTACTGAAGAAGATACTGCTTCTTATCACCACACTGAGCTCTGAATTTGTATTGCCTTTTTCTATACCAATTATTCCAACTCTTTCCAATTGGACACAGTTAGAGAGAAGTGATTCCAATTTATGAAGAAACTAAGTTAAATCACTTGCCTAACATGAAAAAGCCAGTTATTCTCAGAGCTGACAGCAATTAAGTTTTATAACTAAAGATTCTTTCATTGTCATAATAATCCTCCTTAAAGTCGGGTACTTAAAACTACTTTTAATATCAACATAGTTCTAAATGTAAAAGTTGAACAAAGTTTAGAACTAAATATAAAATAAATTAGCTCTAATATTTCAACATTGTATATGTGAGCCGAAACAGTACCTTTAATTTTAAAAGACATACATGTTCAGATGGGTGCAGTGGCTCATGCCTGTAATCCCAGCACTTTGGGAGGCCAAAGCAGGTGGATCACTTGAGGTCAGGAGTTCACGACCAGCCTGAGCAACATGGCAAAACCCCATCTCTACTAAAAATAGAAATATTAGTTGGGTGTGGTGGCGTGTACCTGTATTCCCAGCTACTTGGGAGGCTGAGACAGGAGAATCGCTTAAACTCAGGAGGTGGAGGTTGCAGTGAGCCAAGATCATGCCACTACACTCCAGCCTGGTAGAAAAAGTGAAACCCCAACAAAAAAAAAAAAAAAAAAAAAAAAACCCAGAGAGATACATGTTCATTATCAGAAAAAATCAAAAGATCTAAAGAACAAAAAGAATATACAGAACATCCACCATGTAGCTGACTGTTAATACTTTACTGTGTATTTTTCCAAAACCTTTACTCATTTTCTCTATGTTTTGCTTTTTTAAAAAAAATATGGAGGAACTAATGGTTATATATTATTTGATAACACAGACATGCCATAATTTATTTAAGTATATCCTATTGCTATTGACTCAGGTCATTTCCAGTTTTTTCTTTTATTTCTTTTTATCTCTTCCTCCCAGCTTTTTCTTATTATGATACAACTAAAATGCAGATGGTAGATTATTTCCTTAGGACAAATTTATAAGGGTAGAAATGTTGGTGAAAAGGCAAACACATTTTTAGGCTTTTGATACTTACTGTGAAACGATACTAAAGAAGGATGATAGGAGTGTATAGGTTACCAGAAGTGTGTGAGTGGCCACTGGCACATCTGCGGAAGCACTAAACATTTTACATACATACATAAACTCTGCCCTATCTACTTGCTCTTCTTGCCGTATTCCACCTTCCTATTCTGCTTCCACTCCCGACATACCACCCACATTCTACCCTCATTTGTGACCCAGGTGGTCCAGTTCTAGCTTCTCACTTCTGTAAACACTTTTTTGCCTAAAAATAACTTTTCTTCTTTTAGATATATCAGTATTGCTAATTAGCAGCTCCCGTTTGTCTACCCGTTCTTGTTGTATCTTTATTTCCTAAGCTAAATGGCAACCTGTGGCTACGACAATGAATTACTCATCTTGGTATTTTCTGTAGTGCCCATCCTGTTACAGTGTCTCAGTAGACAGGCAATGTGAATTTGTTGGTTGGCTTTCATGTTTCTTACTTCAGACTCAGTCAGTTATGGAAGCTTATTGCATCTCCTCTGATATGGAATAAACAAAACAAATCTTTGGGCTACTTTGCTGCCTTACCTTAGATCTGGAGAAAGTATTTTATTATTCTTGGAAAATATTTATGATACTGCTACTTTAGAATACTAACTATAAGCCATTTTAAAACTGTACACAATACATAAAATCATATTTTTACACACGAAAAAATGTGATTAAATGACAGTAGCAGACACTGGGAGACAGAGATGGGTTTCTTTATTTCACATGTGACTTTTAGCCAGTCAAAAGGGATTCACATCCCATATTAGTTAAATGTTACTATGAAAATTTTATAAAGTACTACAGAAAAGCTGTTAGATACCTATTGAGTTCTTTTTTAAAAATGGCAATACACAGAAATTTTAAAAGAGCTATCTATATTTTGAAATTTAAGTCATCTCTATAAATAACAATTGACCTAGGCATTTATGCCCCAAAATAAATCCATTCCATTTTTTTAACTTAAAATAAGCAGAATAAAAGTTAAGATGGTCAAACTAGGCTTCATAAATGACTCAGCTTCAATTGACCGCAGCAAATTTACAGCAGATCTAAGAAACAGCTTCAATTTTATCCATAAGTACTTGCATATTTTCATCTCATTCTATGATATAAAAACACTAAATGGCGAAAATCTTAAGTGAGAAAAGCAAGCAAAGCTCACCTTCACTGCTGGCAGCATGTCCAGGGAGTCCAGTGTGAACAGCACTAATGCTTGCATCAGCATCATAAATTGATTAAATTGCCATGTCAGACTAAAGAGAAAAGTTGATATGAAAATGGCAAGAAGTGTCAGCCTCTGTAAAAAGAAAACCTTTGTATAATTTACATGTCTCTAGTAATAAAAAACCTTGCAGACAAGTTTTCTCAAGAGCAGCCAGTATCTCTATAAACCAAACAGAAAAACCATAAACTGTTGCTCTGAAAACCCTTGCATTTGTTATTTAAGCTCTAGCTATCATAAAGTGACACTTTGCATATAAATATTCACATACGGTGTGTGTATTCCACACTATTATGGAGGCGATAATGCACCAAATCACATCTCAAGAGCAAGGGCTTAAAATTTCTGACAGTTTTGCAGAAATTGTGTGTGGGTTTGCTGCAACTATTTAAGGGTAGATTATGTAGAGCACATTTTTAACATCAAAAATGAAAACATTTTCTTTGCAAAGCAGGAAAAAGCTCAGGAAAAGAAAACTTAATTTAACTCAAGTTTAAAAATTGGTCGTGGAATAACTATTCACATGCATTGGGATACTAAGCACCTCACAGTTTTTTGAAGCTTCTCATATAAAATTGGGGGATTAAAAATATATGGAATTTTATAAACACTTACTTCAGAAAGAGGCTGTAAGTTTGGTCTCAGGAAATACGTAATTGCTGCTATCTGAATTGCAAAGAATGGCAGCGCCCAGTTCTCCCTCAGTGGGATGGTGAACTCAACTCTTGTGGTATCTATTCTGCACAAAAGAAAACACAAACGGCCAAAGTGATAGTTTTTTAAATCATTTCCTTGAAGACTTTCTCAGTGAAAGTATACTACATTAAGGATAAGTATACTTAAGATTCTGGTCACTGGTTCTCAATAATTGTCCTTATCATCATCATCATTTGTGTAACATAAAATTGGCATAAAGAGTGTTTAAATGCTCTGTCCATGGGTATGCCCTTAGCACTCGGGGTTCAAGCCCAGGTTGGCTTGACTCCTAAACTCACAAATGTATCATGCCAAACCCTTACTTTTATTTTTCTCTAACTTCATTAGTGTCAAGCAGCAATTTTTCCTCTCTCTGTATTTCTTTGGTGTTTCTTACACTTAAGTCTTAAATATGACATTGGCAGTATTTTTTTTAAAAAAACTTCCTGCCTTTCTAGAATGTGAACCCCAAGATGGCAAGTATAGGTAAGATTTTTCATCTTCATACACTCAGCACCAAGAACCATCCCCAAACATACTAGGCATTCAATAAATGATACACATATACAACACATACATACACGTGTGTGTGTGTGTGTGTGTGTGTGTGTGTGTATCTCTATATCAATGTATCTATATCTACATATATTTCTATATGAGATATAGATATCTATATATCTATATCAAACAATGTATTTACATCTACATATATCTCTACATAAAAGAAAGATATATATAGATATCTGTTTATCTATATCTCTATATAAAACATAACCTTTTAAACCTCAATTTTATCATTTCTAAAATGGGGATAATAGTCGTATCTATAGGGTTCTTAGAAGAATATATATAAAGCATCTTGTAAAGTGCTTGGCATACAGTAAACAACCCCTAGGATTGTAATAAAATTAATTTGCTTAGAATTACAAAATAAAACCTGTATGAGAACTCATGCTCAAGCTTTCACTCTTATTGAATATTGGTGTTGCCACTGTAGGTCAGGCAATAGTTCAATGATCTTGACTAAACATATATATATACATATATATATATATTTTTTTTTTAAAGATGGAGTTTTACCATGTTGGCCAGGCTGGTCTCAAACTCCTGACCTCTGGTGATCTATCCGCCTTGGCCTCCCAAAGTGCTGGGATTACAGGAATGAGCCACTGCGCCCAGCTTGAATATGTTTTTTCTTATGTAACTTCATAAGGCTCTACTGCTTATAAATTAATAATAGATATTAATTAACGCAAAAATGCCCTCGCGTTTATATATCTTTATGCTCTACTAATTGAGAGCCATACACAACCCTTTTAAGGTTGATAGTGAGGATCTAATTAAAACTTTTTAGGCAAGGCATAGTGGCTCATGCCTGTAATCCTAGCCTTTGGGAGGCCAAGCTGGGAGGACGGTCTGAAGCCGGGAGGACTGCCTGATGCCAGGAGTTCAAGACCAGCCTGGGCAACATAGAGAGATCCTGTCTCTACAAAAAACAATCCCTAAATAAAATTTTTAAAAATCTTCATTGGCTTTAAAAAAGAGCAAAAAAACCCCAAAAACTTTATAATGACTGATATGCTAACTACCTTGATCTGATCAGTATACACTCTACATGTATTGAAATATCACTATGTATTCCATGAATATGTACAATTTATTATTTGTCAATTTAAAAAACTTTTTAAGAGATGAGATATGCGGCTGGAGAAATCTTGATCCCACAGCAAACAAGTAATAGGTTTGGGATTATTATGGATGGTTTTCTTTATTTGCAATTCAATGATCTGTTCCTCAGCTGGCATTATATGTAAGTAGCGCTTTCTCCCTAACTAAATAAGAAAAATTGAGTACCACCAGGTAAACCAAAGAGAAAATACTCCCCATCAAACAAATGTGGCAGAAGTTTCTCTGAGATGGAAATGAAGTGACTTCACTTTTACTCACATTTTGGAAAGAAGAGGAGCAAGGACTCCAACTCACCTATTTGTGACATACCAGAGAGCTGCCAGTAGTCCTGACAGCCACGTACCACTAAGGAGCCAGCTGGTTACGTAGAGAGCTGTGACATAGATCGCCTGGAGCCCAAACAAGGTGTAAATATAAAAATAAACTGGCTCTAAATATTTCTGTAAAAAGGAACAATAAAACATGCTTGTCAGGTGACCCCTAACCCTCCTCAGTGACACTTAAAACATGACGGTAGGAACAGAATATGCAGGAGCTTGTCCCTAATTCCCAGCAGCAAGCCCACAGCCCCTTTCATCTATTAGAAAAGCGTGCAGGCAGGCTTTCTTCCCACCACCAAGAAGAGACAGGAGAAGGAAGTCAGTGAGGGGGTCTGGCTTCACTCTTTACTCTAGAAAGTTTATACCTAACTGCCTGATGGTACTTCATTCACATGAGAAGGGGTCATTGTGATTTGCTGACTTTACAAATTTTTTTATCTCCAAGATCCATCAGGAGTGATTATACATATCCAAATGAAAATATTTATCAGCTTCTAGACTGCATACATATATTATAAGCCAGGAAGCATCTATGTACAAAAACCTTATATCTCATGTAAATAAAAAGCAGTATCTTATAAAATACAAAGTTCACAATATACATGGAAAAATTATGGTATTGCTGATTTTCTACTAAACCAGTTGAAGATCAGAAGGATATATGTGACAACTTTCAGCTCAAAATGGCAGACTTTGACTTTCATCTGATATTAACAATTCAATGTCACAAAACATAACATACCTGTATGGGTAGAACTCTATATAAAATACTGAGAAAAACCTCTTGGTAAATATTCATTCGCTGAAGGAGGTTAATTGTCTTCATAGACTCAGTTTTATTATCATATATTAGACCATGAAAACCTAAGATTGATATGTGAAAAGTCAGGAAGAAAATAGTTACATTTATAATTATTCATTCATTCAAAACTATCCACAGACTGTTTAGTACGTGTTAGGGACTGTGGTAGGCACCGGGGATATAACAGTAAGCAAAAAATCCATACTCCTGCCCTCAAAGAGCTTACCACATATTAGATGGACATCATTTAAACATGTACACAAACACAGGTAAATTAAAACTTTTGTAACCTCAATGAAAGTATCACCATCACCACAAAGTCCTTCTCTTGTACTTTGGGCAACAGGATTTCACATTGCTCCACCCTGCCCTCCTGCCACATGACCTGCAGTGTCTCCTTTGGGAGAGTATACATGGCCTTCTCCAATCCCCAGAATGGCTTTGGCCATGTGCTCTGACCAGTGGCATGTGAATGGAAGTAAGCTACAGCTGAGCAGAGGCTTTCGGAGACAAAGCATGTTTCTACCAGCTCTTGCTCTTGCCCTGCCATGACACTGGCACGTTCCGAATAGGGAATAGGCTGAAATATGCGGGTGTGGGGGGCAGGGCAGAGCAGAGATGCAGCTGTTTCACAGCAGACACGTCATGAGAAGGAGAACTCGACCTGCTGTTACAGAGATCCATGGCCATAGAGGTCCTCTGTCACTGTAATCAAGCTAATTAAGCCAAAGCATGAATGGATAGCTCACAGAAGAAAACATGCACACAGTTCTTCCACACAGAAGATGCTCAACCTCACTCCTATTAAAAGAAGAGCATATTAAAACTACACAGAGGGATGCTATTTCTCACCTATTGCCTTGGCAAAAATCAAGAAGTTTTACAGCTCACTCTGCGAGACCATAAGGAAGTAGCCTCCTATATACTACGGTTGGGAATACAAATTGGCATCATCTCGATGGAGAGGAATTTTGCAATATCCAGCAAAATCACATTAATTTACCCTTTGATCCAGAAAGCCCGTTGCCTAGGAATCGATCTCACACACAGGCTGGCAAAAATACAAAATGACATCGGCACAAGGTCACTCCTGCAGCACCATTTGTACCAGCAAAAGAGTGATCCAAAACAACCCTCAATAGGAGGTGCTATGGACTGAAATGTGTCCCTCTCAAAGTCATATGTTGAAGCCCTAGCCCCTTATATGACTGCTCCTGGAGACAGGGCCTGCAGGAGGCAATAAAGGGTAAGAGAGGTCACACGGTGGGGTCTTAGTCCGATAGGACCGGTGTCCTTTTAAGACGAGCAACAGGCAAGAGCTTGCTCTTGTGCTCTCTCTGGCTGCACTTGCACAGAGGAAAGGCTGTGTGAGGACACAGCAAGAAGCGGGAGGAGAGGGCTCTACAGAAACCAATCCTAACAGCATGGGGATCTTGGAATTCCAGCCTCCAGAAGGGAGAATTTCTGTTGTTTAAGCCACGCAGTCTGTGGTATCATGTTATGGTAGACCTAAAGTCTAACACAGGAGTGTTAGAGATGGATAACTCTCCAACTCCTATGTGGGTGAATGAGAGTTATGGGCCCTTATGATGGGATTAGGCACCCCACTGACTCGGATGTGACAATTAGACATTGCATGCCTGTATCAAAATATCTCGTGTATACCATAAAAATATATGCCTACTATGAACCCACAAAAATTAAAAACTACATATTAAGAGTGGAAGAATAAACCAAAAGTTAATAAGAATGGTTACCTAAAAGAGTAAGGAAGGAAACAGGGTGAAGAGTCAGTGATGGAAGCAGAAGTCTCTGAATGCTCCCTGTTTTGTAGTTTTGACTTTGGAACCATGCAAGCTTTTTTTATAAGTACAAAAAAACTAACTAAAAAATTTTTCTAATACAAACCCTGAAAATGAAAAGCAAGATATGATAAACCTAGTTAGCTGGTGGCTTGGTCACGTATAGGAAACCTTAAATGACCTGAAGACAGAAGAATGTGCCGGTACATCCCTCAGTGAGTGATATCCTAATGAGAAGAATAACAAAGATGGCCTGAACTGTTTTCAGGTAATCATATTGTTAGCAACAATATTATGTTGTGACTTTAAAAGTATTTTTTATATATATAGTAGAACAAGACAACTAAGTGATAAGGTTAATGTCATAGGAACCCAAGTTTTCAACTGGAGAAAAGAGATACAACCATAAAATCAAAAAAAGTAAAAATCCTTGTCATTCTAACTCTGAGCTGAAACGAGCTATATTCATATTTAGGAAAAAAGTTCACATTTCCTAGCTCTCCTCACTAAAAACACCTGAAAACAATAAGCATTAATAAGCAACCCTCATACCCAAGTTGTGGTCCCTAAACAGTCACTAATAAGAACTAGAGGCCGGGCCGGGCGCGGTGGCTCAAGCCTGTAATCCCAGCACTTTGGGAGGCCGAGGCGGGTGGATCACGAGGTCAAGAGATCGAGACCATCCTGGTCAACATGGTGAAACCCCGTCTCTACTAAAAATACAAAAAATTAGCTGGGCATGGTGGCGCGTGCCTGTAATCCCAGCTACTCAGGAGGCTGAGGCAGGAGAATTGCCTGAACCCAGGAGGCGGAGGTTGTGATGAGCCGAGATCGCGCCATTGCACTCCAGCCTGGGTAACAAGAGCGAAGCTCCATCTCAAAAAAAAAAAATAATAATAATAATAATACAAAGGACTGAAACACATCAATTATGCTAAAAATCCACAAGTTTACGATGATTCTTAAAAAGCACAATCTTATGACAGTGCTGGAAATGTAACTCATTCTAAAAACAATAATGGGCAAGGCCAAATATTTATCCTCCCTTTCCCTTATGAATGAAACTGGCTTACCAAATAGCTGAGGGAAAATGTTTTTCTTTAGAGATAAATTCTACCTAACAATGATATAAGGAATGACAGAGTTAGAACATCCCCATGTTACAGTCCTTACGAAATTGATGGCTTTAGGTAATGATCAACCTTGGTGCTAAGCCATTAGGGGAAAGGCTATTAGAAACTTGCTCTAATGTGGAAGCATGCCACACCATCTAGGAAGTATTCTCACCAAAGGAAGTGCCTAAATCCAAGCAAACCTTAGATCAAACTATCAATTAACTAAAAATCCAGGGAACAGTGAAACATTAAACGACACCATGACAGTAAAATACAGAAGGTGGAAGACTCGATCAGAAAAGTGCTTTCAAAAGAAATTTCAAGAAAAAAGAAAGATAATGATAGACTTAAAGAAACAGTTAAAGAAATTATCAAATGATTGTAATGTATAGGCTTTATTTGGATCTCAAGTATTAAAAATCTGTAAGACAACTTGGAAATGAGAACATTGACTCTGAAACTGACCGATAATATTTGCACATGAAGCAATGTGATGTCTTGAATTTACTCCAAAGTAACCCAGGTTGGGGGCAGGGATAGAGGAAACAAGATTGGTCATGAGTTGGCTACTGCTTTAGCTGGATACACAGAAACCAATTAGAGGATTCTATCTTTTTATATGCTTGAAAATTTTTTTCTTTTTCTTTTTTGCTTGAGAGGGTCTTGCTCTGTCACCCAGGCTGGAGTGCAGTGGCATCATCATTGCTCAGTGCAGAGGCATGATCACCGCTCACTATAGCCTCAACCTCCTGGGCTCAAGCGATCCTCCTACCTCAGTCTCCTGAGTACTAGGACTATCAGCATTCACCACCATGCCTGGCCACTTTTTTATTTTTTGTAGAGATGAGGTCTCACTCACTATATTGCTCATCCTGGCCTTGAACTACTGGGCATAAGTGATCTTGCCACTTCAGCCTCCCAAAGTGCTGGGATTACAGGGTGTGAGCCACTGCGCCCCACCTGTTTGAAATCTTCTAAAAGAATAATCTTAATGAATCACATAAATGAATTAAAATGAATCAGCCAGTGAGTTCACAGAAATACTTAAAAAGAAAATACTCATCACACACCTTTAGAGCAGTTTCTCAACCTCAGCACTTCGGACATTTTGGCCACATAATTATTTGCCGTGGGGATTGTCATGTGAGTGGTAGAGTTTGGCTGTGGCATCCTTGGCCTCTACCCACTGGATTCCAGCAGCACCCTACCCCTCTTGTGACAACCGAAAATGTCTCCAGACAGTCCAGATGTGCCCGAGGGCACAGCGGCCCCCAGTGAGAACCACTGCTTTAGAGGATGCTGGAGAGGTAGCTCATAATGTTGAGAATTGGTAATTACAGCCAATTCCCATTATGCACAGTGGTAGTGTCCAATAAAGTTGCAGTAAAAACTGAACTGGTGAATACTGAACTCGTAAGAAATAACAACTGCATTCCTGCAAGCCTATGGTTACGTATTTTTGTCGACTGATTGACATATAACCTAGTTTTATGTGTGTTTCTGTTTAAAGACACTTGCTTTAATCTATTGCTAATTCGTGAACACTTAACTCATGGCCAGCAGCAATATAACCCATGCCTAAATGAAGCTTCTCTAACACATATTTTCTCTGTGAGGCACATCACAGCATTCTTGCGCTCAGGAACACCAGACACCACTTGAGCACTGTTTTGAGGGATCATTTTAAACGGCACAATCACCAACAAACGGCAAAATAATGCAAAAGCCATGGCATGAAACATGCTTTCTGAAAAGGACACTGCAGTGTGAGAGCTGAGACAAGGAGGCGGAGTGTCACTTCATTCAGTCTCTGTAGGGAACATGGGTGCCAGAGGCTAAAATACTTTCTTGCACTGGACATGTCCATAAATGACTGTGAAAGCACCATAAATACTGATTTTAGGGTTATAAATACATTTTAGGAAGTAAATGATTTTGCAACTATGAGATCCATGAATAACAAGATTTGATCATATGGGGAAAAAATGAATACTAAGCCTGCCTTTCTTGTACAAACTGTACCACAAGAACCAAACAATCAATGAGAAAAAAGTTTTCTATATAACAGAGTCCCAACTAATAAATACAGGAGGAATGACAGAATTAGAAGGTCACTAATTTGCACCCCTTCTGAAATAAGAACTATAGATATAATCATCAATGGCTGCTAAAACCACAAAGTGAAAGGCTGGTGAGTAATTATCCTTATTATGGATGAATCTGGCTATCAACACAGGAACCACCTTATTAATTTTTATGGCACAAAACCAAAGATAACCAAAATGTCATGTCTCCTAGGTGATAAAACTAAAAGTACAAAACATCACTTATGGGCTGGGCGCAGTGGCTCATGCCTGTAATTCTAGCACTTTGGGAGGCTGAGGTGGGAGGATCACTTGAGCTCAGGAGTTCAAGACCAGCGTGGGCAACATAATGAGACTTCGTCTCTACAGAAAAACAAAACAAAACAAAAAATGAGCATGGCAGTGCACAGCTGTAGTCCCAGCTACTTGGAAGGCTTGAGGCAGGAGGACTGCTTGAGCCTGGGAGATCAAGACTGCAGTGAGCTATGATTATACCACCGCACTCCAGCCTAGATGACAGAGTGAGACCCTTTCTCAAAAACAACAGCAAAAATATCATTTATGAATAACTGCCACCAAAAATGTCAAAGCTGACTCCAAGTAAAGCCTAGAAAAGGGCAGTTTTCTGTCACATGCACTCATGCTAAGCCTATCAAGTATGTATTAGGTAGAAGAGATACATTACACATTGGGGCTTTCATGGAGTAATGTAGATGGAGTAAATGTAGAGTGTGGGCCCTAATCCATTTACGGGAAGAAATAAATTCAGGAAAAAGGCAACTGTGAAATAAAGGAATGAATGGGAGCACTGGGGACAAGAGGGACAACTGTAATTTTCATTTGTGTTGCCAAAATGCCTCCTGTTCTCAGGCAATACTCCTTTCACCTGCAAAGACCTCTTCCAAAATGATCATGAGAAAATTCAGCAAAACAACCAAGAAACTGCAAAGATACTACTTTTGGGATGGAGGAGAGCTGGAAGGTAAGGAGAGGAGGGTTATATAAAGTATTATATAACTTCTTCCAGAGCAAAAAAAATTTCATGGAATGATTAGACATTAACAAGGAAAAACTACACATGTTCTAGAGAGCATTTAAATGCTTTTCAGTGCACAGTACTTCTGACTAAAACATTGAAAAGAACGCAAGAGACCCCAAATGAAACTATAAGTTGCAATTACCTTGCACAAGGGTTGGAGCCTGCAACATCTGCTTGTAGTAGGAGTAATACAGGCCACACTCTGTTCTGAATGAGATTTCTCGCTCCACTTCCTGAAACAGAGTTAGATCCTATGGGTTTATGTGACCTAGTTTTGTTTAAACACATATTGTCACTGTAGAAAGCATAGAGAACTGCAACTTCAAAGAGAAAGAAAGTATGAAAATATAGTCTCAACCCTGGCAAACAAGAATGGAAGGCTGATCATTGTTAAAGCTGAGTGAGGGATACACAGGAGTTGGTCCTATTATTCTCTACTTTAGTGAATGTTTAAACTTAAAAAAATTTTTAAAGACTGTATTACTATTCCCATGCAATATCAGTGAGATGCAAAACAGGGATGACACCAAAAAGTTTCCCAAATGAAAAGAAATATAATTGCATTAGAAACCTATCTAAAAACTCCCAATATTATATAAGATCAATCATTTTCTTTTTATTCTAAGAATAAAAGGCACCCGTAGCCAAATGAGGCAGACACATGAATTTTACTCTGACTTCCCTGGTAGGAAGATGTTCATGCAGGTAAATGGATATATGAAATATTTAAACTGGTTTTAGATAAGTATTAAATCTTAGAAGAACTGAAAACTTAAAGTAATAGCTATTAACCAATCTGGTTACAAGATACTTTTATTAAATTTAAATTATTACTATGAAAATTATTACTATTTAAATTATTACCATGGAAGCAATGGGCAGTAAGGATGCAGAAGACTTTTTGGAATAATCCTTTTAATACTCTTAGATAATATATTTTATATATAGGTTTCAGCAGCCCTAACCTGAAAAGCTGAAATTGAAATGAAATACTTTGAAATCTGATACTTCTGAAAGCCGACACGATGCCACAAGTTACCTTGAATGTGTTATTTTTCCACTGTATTGATGGTATGTCATATTTTTTATTGTTAAGTACTTGGGTGTGAATAAGTATAAGAAAATGATTACTTATAAAGGTAGTATATGAATTCAGGGTCAGGAACGATGGTGATGCCAAATAACCACAGACTGTCCACTAAGATGGTTGAGATAGCGACGCCTTTGTTTTCTGATGGTTCAGTGTCTACAAACTTGGTTTCACGCACAAACTTATATATCATATAAAACCACCTTTGGGCTATGTGTATAAGGTGTATGTGAAACATAAATGAATTTCGTGTTTACACTGAATCCTATCCCCAAGATTTCTCATTACGTATATCCAAAGAATCCAAAATCTGAAATCCAAAACACTCTGGTCCCAAGCTTTTCAGATGAAGGATACGTAACCTGTACCTGTAGAAGTATAAATAAACAAAAAGTTACAATCTATATCATTAGAGATTCTTTTACACCAGTGTTAATGAAAAAAAGCCAGACAGACCATGTCCTAGAATCTGTAACATGTTGTCTAAAATGTAATTTGATCGATGTTTTTTCATATTATAGCAGATCCACATTCCACAAACCCAACTGGGGAAAAGTGATAAATACTGAACATCTCATTTTCTTCTTTTAAAATTTAATTTAGTTAATTTTTTAAATTATATTTTAAGTTCTGGGATACATGTGCAGAATGTGCAGGTTTGTTACACAGGTATACATACGCCATTGTGGTTTGTTGTGCTCATCAACTCGTCATATGCATTAGGTTTTACTCCTAATGCTATTCCTTCCCTGCCCCCCCACCCCCAACAGGCCCCCTTGTGTGATGTTCCCCTCCCTGTGTCCATGTGTTCTCTTTGTTCAACTCCCACTTATGAGTGAGAACACGTGGTGTTTGGTTTTCTTGAACACCTCATTTTCTAGCTGATGAACTCCTTTAGCTCATCTTTGCTTTCCCCTAACTCCACTAATTTTCAAATGGTAATAAACATTTCGTTGAAAGAACCACTCAGGTTGGGTGTGCTGGCTCACACCTACAGCCTTGCACTTTGAGAGGCTGAAGCAGATGGATCGCTTGAGCCCAGGAGTTCAAGACCAGCCTGGGCAACATGGTGAAACCCCATCTCTACCAAAAAAAAAAAAAAAAAAAATAGCCAGGCATAGTGGCATGCACCTCAACTCCCAGCTACTAGGGAGGCTGAGGAAGGAGGAACCATTAAGACTCAGCCTACTAGGAGGTTGAGGCCGCAGTGAGTCATGATCAATCCACTCTAGCCTAGAAGATACAGCGAGACCCTGACTCATACACACACACACACACACACACACATACACACACACACACACACAGAAATTCATGTTATTATCTTCAGACTTAGAAATTATTTATTGGACATATTTCTGCTACCCTCTAAATATCTTTATCATTGTTAGTTAACTCCTTTTAGAAAAATGGGAGGAGGGGTAGCAAACCTTATATATTAAACTTCCTTTCACAAAAAACAAATTTATCCTGGAGAAATTAAGCATTTAAAAAAAGGCCTATCAGATTCTGAAATTCAATTTCTTTTCTTTTCTTTTGGAGACAGGGTCTTACTCTGTCACCCAGGCTGGAGTACAGTGGCATAATCAAGGCTCACTGTAGCCTCCACCTCCCAGGTTCAAGTGATCCTCTCACCTCAGCTTCCCAAGTGGCTGGGACTACAGGCACATGTCATTACGTCAGCTTAATTTTTGTATTTTTTGTAGAGGTGGGGTTTCGCCATGTTGCCCAGGTTGATCTTAAACTCCTGAGCTTAAGTGATCCTCCTGTCGTGGCCTTTCAAAGTGCTGAGATTACAGGCGGGAGCCACAGTGCCTAGCCCTGAAACTTCATTTCAGTAACACATTTGCTTTATAAAAAGGCAAATACATAATAATACAGCTTTGTTAATTTTCACAGTTGCTAGCGATTTGTGTTGTATCTTTCACAGCAGTAAAGCAAACTCTTCTGGGTAGTTATGTTAAATCGCTCATTTTTTATCTTTGAGAAAAACTGCTCTATTGCTCTGTGAACATAAAACCAACTTGGTACCCACTCGTTTCTAGAATGTTCAAACTCCTACTCAGTCAAATAACCAAAGAGGCTATGAATTGATGTTAACTGAGCAAATACTAGCTTCTGTCCATGCAAATAAGAAAAACAACAACATTACATTCATTTTCTTTTCTCTAGCTTCCTTAAAGTGTTCAAAGGCACTTGAGGAGTGTGAAAATCCTCATATCTCACCTACATCCCCAAATCAAACTGGAAAGCCAATAAAGAATGAAAGAGTGAATTGTATGGTTCTAAGAATAAAAGATCAGGAAATAAGAAAAAATGCTGCTCAAAGTACTCGGTAGAAAGCTTTTGTGTCTCATCCCTCCCTCTAATACAGCCAGAATGCATAAAGAACAGAGGGGGACCTAATTAGTAAAAATGCATTCAAACATGATTAATTGGGAATCTGGCACCAGCTGTATAGAACCAAATGCTATACTTTATTAGACAGACACTTGCAAGTTTTACATCTGCTTCATGCTAAGAGAACATCTGCTTCACTCATTCAAACACTTTTCCAGTTTTACAGCAATTTATACTTCGCTTGGTAGATCATGCCCATGAAAATACACACCAACAGTAGTCATCCTCTAAAGAATGCAAAACGAACAAATACTTCATATTTTAATTTGCACAGGTTCCATGGGGAATGCAACGCTGACAGAATGAAAACATCTTCAAAGATAATGACAGAAAAGTGGAAAGACAAAAGACTTGTATTTATAAAGAACCGTACAGCTAAAACCATTGAAGTAACAGTGTATATAGGATTCTAATAGAAGTACAAAAAGAAAAAGGCATCAAGAAAAAAAATGACTGCTCACAATGAATGATCACATTCCCCACAAGCACTCAGATAACTTGCTGGCAGTGCCCAAAAAGCTAGAGTCCTTTAGACAAATGACACCGGATTTGGAAAGGAAACATCAAATTAGCTTTTAAAAAATCTCATGTAAATAGATCCCTCAGGTAATGTCTGGTCACCCTGGCCTGCCTTTAGCAAGAATCCTCTAAGGCTGATTAAGCCAGAACCCCCTGCACCCCAAAGGTTCCTCTTACTCATTTCCCAGCCACTGACCCCACTCCCATCCTCGGCTGCCCATCCCTACTCACCCATGCTATACTAGGAGGTGAGTATAAATCTCTCTCTATCACTGCAAGACCTCGTTGCAGTGGTCCCTACATCTAACACGATGGTCCTGAATAAAGTCTTCCTTACCTTGCTTAAATTAAAAACCAAACAAAACAAAAACAACTTTGTTTACAGGCTGGGCACAGTGGCTCACACCTGTAATCCCAACACTTTGGGAGGCCGAGGTGGGCAGATCACTTGAGGTCAGGAGTTTGAGATCACCCTGGCCAACATGGCAAAACTCCATGTTTACTAAAAATACAAAAATTAGCTGGGCATTGTGGTGCATGTCTGTAATTCCAGCTATTTGGGAGGCTGAGGCATGAGAATCGCTTGAACCTGGGAGGTAAAATTTGCAGTCAGCTGAGATCCTGGCACTGCACTCCAGCCTGGGTGATGGAGTGAGACTGTCTCAAAAAAAATAATAATAAATAATAAAGTTTTGTTTGCAAAAATTATCTCCCAAAATAATAAGACTGCTAGTAGTGGGGAAGCCACTGAAGAATTGACTTTATAAACGTAATCTGTTTCAGAATTAGGTTAACAAATCATCTCACCAAGAAATAGTAGCCCGTAAGACAGCTGTTCTTAAAGTTCTGTACTGGGAATCATGCCCTCAGCAAACATATTTATGGCATATACATGGTTTATTGTCTGGTTAAATTCATGTCCATCTGTTGGAAGGGAATGAGTCTTGCCCTAGAGTTGATTAAAGCCGTGACGTGTGAAAGATGCCAAGCAGGGTTTCTGAGGAGGGCAGTCTGCTGCTGAAGCGACAGTTCTTCCACTGGGCCCACACTCAGGCAATCAGCAGTCTTAGCAGTACTGTACTACTATTGTGTGGATTAACCCTATTAGAATATAAAGTCTCCTTGCTCTGTAGATTTATTCAATGGGAAGACATGCAAATTCTGTAATATCAAGTAAATACGAGTAACAGTGGAAAATGTTACCACAAGGAAATAAGACTAAAGAGAAAGAGTGACCTTGATGCTTATAGCCTTCCTTATCACTGCACATTTATTTGCTGGGGAAACAAAAAGATGCAAGAATTTAGTACTTGACTAAAAGAAGTTTATGTTCCAATGAGAAAGAAGAACATGGCCAGGTACAGTGGCTCACGCTTGCAACCCCAGCACTTAGGGAGGCTGAGGCAGGTAGATTACTTGAGCCCAGGACTTTAAGACCAGGCTAGGCAACATGGCAAAACCCAGTTTGAACTAAAAATAAAAAAAATTAGCTGAGCGCGGTGGTATGGACCTGTAGTTACAGCTGCTTGAGGGGCTGCAGTGGGAGAATAACCTGAGCTCTGAGGTTGAGGCTCCAGTGAGCCGAGATCGCAGCACTGCACTCCAGCCTGGGGGACAGAGTGAGACCCTGTCTCAAAAACAAACAAACAACAACAAACACCACAGAAAGAAACACTGCAAACAAAGGGAAAGGACTTCAGGCATGCCTCATCTCACTGTGCCTCACTTTCCTGCCCTTCGCAATTAATGCGTTTTTACTAATTGAAACTTAGTAGCAACTCTGCATCAAACAAGTCTATCAATGCCATTTCTCCAACAGTGGGTGCTCACTTTTTGTCTCTATCACATTTTAGCAATTCTTCCAATATTTCACCTTTTTCTTTTTTTTTTTTGGGATGGAGTTTCGCTCGTTACCCAGGCTGGAGTGCAATGGCGCGATCTCGGCTCACCGCAACCTCCGCCTCCTGGGTTCAGGCAATTCTCCTGCCTCAGCCTCCTGAGTAGCTGGGACTACAGGCACGCACCACCATGCCCAGCTAATTTTTTGTATTTTTAGTAGAGACGGGGTTTCACCATGTTGACCAGGATGGTCTCGATCTCTTGACCTCGTGATCCACCCGCCCCGGCCTCCCAAAGTGCTGGGATTACAGGCGTGAGCCACCGCGCCCGGCTACCTTTTTCTTTATTATTATACTTGTCATAGGATCTGGGATCAGTAATCCTTGATGTTAATACTACTGTAATTGTTTTGGGGCACAATAAACTGCACCCATGTAAGACGGTGAACGGAAATGCATGTGTTCTGACAGCTTTGTCATTCTTCTGTCTCACTCCCTCTCCCCAGTCCTCTCTGCTCCCTGAGACACAATAATACTGAAATGAAAACTTTACAATAGCCTCTAAGCGTTGAAAGGAAATGTGGCATATCTCTCACTTTAAATGGAAAGCTAGAGATGATAAGGTAATGAGGAAAGCAAGTTGAAAGTTGAAAGAGGCCAAAAGCTAGGCCTCTTGTGCCAAATAGCCAAGTTGTTAACACAAAGGAAAAGTTATGGAAGGAAATAAAAGTGCTACTCCCGTGAAGGCATCCATGATAAGACTGAAAAACAGCCATATTGCTGGCATGGAGAAAGTCTAATACTCTGATAGAAAATCAAAGCATCTAAAACATTCTCTTAAGCCACGCCTAATCCAGGGCAAGGCTCTAACTCTCTTCAATTCTGTGAAGGCTAGAGACGGTGAGGAAGCTGCAGAAGAAAAGCTGGAAGCTAGCAGAGGTTGGTTAACGACGTTCCGGGGAAGCAGCCATCTCCATAACATACATGTGCAAGGTGAAGCGGAAAGTGCTGATGGAAAAGCTGCAGCAAGTCATCCCAGCTAAGATCGCTGACGAAGGTGCCTACATTAAACAACAGATATTCAATGTAGACAAAATAGCCTTCTATTGGAAGAAGACACCATGTCAGACTCTTACAGCTTAAGAGGAGAAGTCAATGTCCTACAGTTAAATGAATTTGAGTCCCACTGAGAATCTTTCTGTCATTGTTTCTCCATGTATCGCATGGATGGATGAAGTTTTTCCTCTTTCAGTTTTTTTCAGGTATTCTTTTTCATTTTTGAGATGGAGTCTCACTCTGTCACCCAGGCTGGAGTGCAGTGGTGCAAGCTTCGCTTGCTGAAACCTCTGCCTCTGGGTTCAAGCGATTCTCCTGCCTCAGCTTCCTGAGCAGTTAGGACTACAGGCACCCTCTACCACGCCTGGCTAATTTTTTGTATTTTTAGTAGAGACAGGGTTTCACCATGTTAGCCAAGATGGTCTCGATCTCCTGACCTTGTGATCCACCCACCTCAGCCTCCCAACATGCCGAGATTACAGGGGTGAGCCACCGTGCCTGGCCTTCTTCAGGTATTCCTAAAAATACATATTTCTAGCAGCAAAAAAGTTTGTATGTCATCTTTATATGCAATGGAATGACTGGGTTAAAATGTGTAAATCATTTTCTTTTACTTGAGCATTTTACAGGCTTCATTCATGGTCTTTGACCATCATACTTGACTGTAAAGAAGCTGGATGCCAGGTGGACCTTTGTTGCGCCTTATTGGTAATTTGATCGTTTTGTCTGGAATGACCAAAGGTTTCTTTATATAGTTAAGCCCAGCAACTTCATAGAATTCTATCTTGCTAATGATTTTTCTAGGCCAATTTATCCTGGGATTTGCTCTGCCCCTTCAATTAGAAGATTCAAATTTCCTTTCATTTTTGGCAAATTTCCTTGAATTCCATCTTTTTTTTTTTTTTTTTTTTTTTT
>NW_022437008.1:8015540-8105825 GCF_009761245.1 Sapajus apella
TTTTTTTTTTTTTGAGACGGAGTTTCGCTCTTGTTGCCCAGGCTGGAGTGCAATGGCGCAATCTCGGCTCACCGCAACCTCCGCCTCCTGGGTTCAGGCAATTCTCCTGCCTCAGCCTCCTGAGTAGCTGGGATTACAGGCACGCACCACCATGCCCAGCTAATTTTTGTATTTTTAGTAGAGACGGGGTTTCACCATGTTGACCAGGATGGTCTCGATCTCTTGACCTCGTGATCCACCCGCCTCGGCCTCCCAAAGTGCTGGGATTACAGGCTTGAGCCACCGCGCCCGGCCGAATTCCATCTTTAAACACTGGGTTTTTCCTTCTGATTTATTCCTTCTGGTTCTCTTCTTTTGGGACACAAATGATGCATCCTTGCTGCTCTTTGTCCTCCTCAATTGTCACTTTCTTTCTCGTGCTGTCACTTTACTCAATCTCCTTTCATTTTGCTGTCCACCATCGCTCTTTCTGCACATTCTGCAGCTTCTAGTCTCCTGTATGGTGCATCCCAGATGGTCATAATTTCTATAATGGTTCTACCTTGTAATTCTATTTCTTGTGTAGAGTCTGCCAGTTCATGTTTCCTTTTGTTCTCTTCCTGTTCCCCTTGAAGAAGGTACACACCTCCTTACATTCCTGCTTTGCATTCATCTTCCACAGTGGCAAATGATTATCTTTTAATGTGACATGTGTGGTCACAACCTTCACATCTCCGCTGTAAAATTCTTCTGGTGGCTGTTCATCAAGGATGTGTCTTGTTCTCTTCTCTTTCTTCTTGCTGTATCACTGGACTCTTGTCCCAGTTCCTTCCTTGATTAGCAGTTATTTCTGAATGTGGCAAGCTCTTACTACATAAGCTACTTGCAGGAAGTTCATGTCAGGGAGAGGCCAGGCACACAGCTCAGGCCAGCAAAAATTTTCCTTATTTAGAGTGGTTTACAAGGGTGAGTTCTTCAGTCTTTTCCTCATTTTAGTCAGCTAAGCGTGATAACTTTGGGGTTCTTGAAAAGGCAATTTGCCTCCCTCTATTCCTGGCCTCTTAAATCCCATCTCTTACAAATATGGCTTGTCTCTGTGATTGCTCCTTCTGGCCTGCCTAGTATGCTGTTCTTCATAGTGGAATGGATCCATGAGAGCTGCTGTCACTACCACCCGCACACCCATCCCATGGTCCTACTCAGGGTAAGATGCCACTAACTTTGGAGAATGATGCTTCACCCGCTTTATCTGACCCCTGCAGCTTGCAGACTTCTCTTTCTCTCTCTCTCTCTCTCTTTTTTTTTTTTTTTTTTTTGAGATGAAGTCTCCAGGCTGGAGTGCAATGGTGCAATCTCGGCTCACTGCAGCCTCCAACTCCTGGGTGCAGGCGATTCTCCTGCCTCGGCTGGGATTGCAGGGGGATTGCAGGCGTGTGCCACCATGCTTGGCTAATTTGTGTATTTTTTGTAGAGACAGGGTTTCGCCACGTTGGCCAGGCTGGTCTTGAACTCCTGGGCTCAAGTGATCCACCTGCCTCAGCCTCCCAAAGTGCTGGGATCACAGGCGAGAGCCACTGCACCCAGACACAGACTCTTCTCTGAGCATCTTTCTGACTGCCACTGGATTTGGCAGCCTCCTTGATCAAAGCTGGAACTTGACTATCTATTTATCACGTTCCTTAATTGCTCTGGGGGAATTCCAAGAAAGAAGGAACTGATATCACTACATTGCCACTTTAAAGTGAAACTAAGCAAGCAAAGTTAGGAATTAATGCTATTATAAATAATCGAAGTATCCAAAGTTGGGAGCATGGAAATAGTGGAATAATCAAGATTATAAAAACCTCAAAAAGATCAAATTATAAAAACAAGACTCCTTACATAATAATTATAATAGTTTTGTGAAAATGCATAACTATATATGGAAAAAGCATAGGATGTAACAGCAGATAAAGCAGATGATAAAAACTATACTTGGGTCATAAATAAGTAAAATATTTATGCACTTAGGATGAAGAGTAGAAGGGAAAAATGAAAACTGCTTTTCGTTAAGGGTAATGAATACTGAGTGATGTTTTTCATTTAAAATTTTTCAATATTGTTACAACATAATTTCAATAATTAAAAAGCAATACACACGTGAAAAATAAAAATGAAGACCATACAGATGTCTACCATGGAATCTACTAAACACAAGGCCGGGCGCAGTGGCTCACACTTGTAATCCCAGCACTTTGGGAGTCTGAAACAGGAGGAACACCTGAGGTCAAGAGTTCGAGACCAGCCTGATCAACATGGCAAAACCTTGTCTCTACTAAAAATACAAAAATTAGCCAGGTGTGGTGGTGTGCACCTGTACTCCCAGCTACTCTACTCAGGAAACTGAGGCAGGAGAATTGCTTGAACATGGGAGGCGAAGATTGCAGTGAGCCAAGATCGCACCACTTCACTCCAGCCTGGGCGACAAAGTGAGACTCCATCTCAAACAACAGCAGCAGCAGCAACGACAACAACAACAACAACAACAACAAAACCCTACTAAACAAAAATCACTTAAAATGCATCCACTGGCTCCTGCACCTGCCAGGACTAACCATATCATATTCCCGAAGGCAAGCTCCAGAAGTCACGTCCTTTGTCTCTAGTTCCCATCCAGATCCTTCACAGCAGCCAGTGCCTCCCCTTTTCCTTTGCCTACTGCATACCCCTCAGCCCGAGCAGCTAAATCTACTGCAGAAGACTGGAAGCTACTTAGCATTGATGACGTGCGCCAGGCACCATTAGGGCCACACGCCAGGAAAATGGGCGTTTACTTTTTGTTTACAACAAAGGGCAGCAAAACAGCAGGTTGCATTGAAAGGACAATTTATAGTTAGTGTTTGGGCTCTAAAGAAAGGCAGATTAAACAGAATATGTAGGTAGGACATGGTGGCTCATGCCTATAATCCGAGCACTTTGAGAGGCCCAGGTGGAAGCTGTGCTTGAGGCCAAGAGTTCGAGAACAGCCTGGGCAACAGAGTGAGACTGTCTCTACAAAAAATGAGAAAATTAGCTGGCACCACTTGGGAGGCTGAGGTGGGTGGATGGCTTGGGCCCAGGAGTTCAAGGTTGCAGTGACCTCGAATGCACCACTGCACTCCAGCCTGGATGACAGAGTGAGACCCTGTCTCAAAAAATAAGTAAAAATAAGTAGAATATGTATTAAAATGCTCCCAAATAGTTCCAAGCTTGTAACAGACATTCAATAAAGGATATTTTTAAAAATCTTGAATACTTTCAATTTCCCAGCAATGGGAATATAATACAATTTAGGCAATAGGAAAAAAAAACTTAAAAATGTTAAAATATGCTGAGAAAGGATTCTAGATATATATTTTCTACGACCATATAAAACCAGTATCTTTTCCTTCAACATTCCAGTTGCTATTTCAGCATTGCTACTTTCATGTACAAATATACAACAAACATTTAAGAAATCATTTCAAATGCATACATTCAATGTATGACTTGTCTATTATAAAAGTCTATTATATAATACTTTTGCGCTCTGAATAATTATAACTACTTCAAAGTATTCAAAAATAAAATCAAAGTATTTTCATTAAAAACTAACCTATCAATTTTGATGAGAAAAAGTTATAACCCCAAACACGAAAGGAAAACAAACTTACCCTTCTCGAATAATTCCCCGATATAGAAATTGTATAAATTATAGGAATAGATTTATAAAGAACACTACACTCCGAAAATGAGCATTTCTTTTGGCTAAATAAGGTCTTTATTCAGTAATATTTATAATTTCTGTTTATTGACAAAATATATACATATTTAAAAATTAAATCAGATTAAGGAAAAAAAATTTAGTTCCTGAGTTGCGCTACTCCATTTTAAGTGTTTAGTAGCCACATGTGGCTAGTGGTCACTGTACTAGACAGTGCATATATGGAATATTTCCTTCATTATAGTGCTATTGGACAATGCTGATCTAGAGAATCTAAGCAAAACACGAAACCAAATGCTTATGCAGAGGTATTATCAGGTTTGAGAAATGGTTCTAACATTGGAGGATTCTTCTCATGACATAGGAAACAAACAAAAATGTGTGCTATGGGCTACTGCTTAAACAAAGAGGGAAAAAATGGAATAAGATTCTGAGCTCAATTGTAAGTTTCGGAGGACTAGGGTGGTGGGTGGGGATAAGTGCCTGTTTTATAGCTTCCCAGCTGGTATCTGAAGCACAGACAGAAACTGGCCCAGGTCCCCTTTCCTTTCTCATTCTACACACTCCTGAAACAATCTCACCCACACATCTACAAGATGGTAATATGGAAATGCCCATTTGCAACACAGACGGAACTCCTGCCTTCAGCCCCGTAAGTCTAGCTTCCTTTACTCCACATTTCTATGTGGACTGCTTTAAAAGTGCCTCGCAAGACAGTCAAACCTGAGCTCGTTGTTCCCTTCCTTGCCTCCTGTGCAAGAAAGAAACTGGTTGGCCTCTGTCCCTGGTTCCGGGGAGGTAACCTAGTATTAGTCCATTCCTCATGCTGCTAATAAAGACATACCCGAGACCGGGTAATTTATCAAGGAAAGAGGTTTAATGGACTCACAGTTTCACATGGCTGGAGAGGTCTCACAATCATGGCAGAAGGTGAATGAGGGGCAGTCACATCTTACATGATGGCAGGCAAAGACAGTGTGTGTGGGGTAACTCCCCTCTATAGAACCATCAGATCTAGTGAAACTTATTCAGTATCATGAGAACAGCATGGGGAAAGGCCCACCCCCATGATTCAATTACCTCCCACTGGGTCCCTCCCATGACATGTGAGAATTATGGGAACAGCAATTCAAGATGAGATTTGGGTGGGGACACAGCCAAACCATATCAAACTGCTAAGCTCTAGGAATAAAGAATCTGGCTGTTCTTTGTCCCCAGTTCCTAGGAGACAGCCTCTAAATCCTTGGAACTTCTGAGTGATGAGTGTCTTTGTTTTTCATGGTAGGTTCTTCAGACTTCATCTGAAAGCCCGTGCTATCAGGTGACAGTGAGTTCCTAATTTGTGCTAAAGAGATGACTCGGGATTGGGGCTGGCCCTGCCAGAACACCCAACCATGTGGCCTGAGAGTCAGGGCTTTGAGCCACATGCTAGTAGCCCAACCTCCAGGGAGCAGAAAAGGGCTGGAGATTGAGTCCAGCCTTGTGGGCAATTACTCAATTAATCATGCCTACATAACGAAACCCCAATAAAAACTGGACACCAGAACTCAGGGGAGTTTCCTTGGTTGGCTCCACAAAGTATAACACAGTGATTTGCCAACAGGGTAATGGAAAAGGTAACGAAAGCTTCCAGCGGGACCCTCGAAGACTTGGCTACTTGTGTCACTCCCTTTGGCTGGTTCTCAGTTGTAATCTTTTGCTACAATAAATCTGTAGTCACAGCACTTTCCTGAATTCTACAAGTTGTTCTAGTTAATTATTGAATGTGAGCAGGTGGTGGGAACCTCAGAATTTGTGGCCAGCTGATCAGAAGTGAGGGTTGCCTAGGGGGAGCCCCAAACTTGCCACTGGTGTGTGAAACAAAGGCAGTTTTGTAGAGGACTGTGGTCCCACCCTGTGAGGTTTGGCCTAATGGTGGGTAGATGGTATCAGAACTCACTGACCCTCCAGCTCTTCTCCTCCCGGTGCTAGCTGTCACAGTAAATGGCATGTGCATTCATCCACCCAGCTGCTAAAGAGGGGACCAAGCAGCTTGCACCGACAAGCTCTCAACTGTTCCCTCTCAACAGGCTTCCACACAATGAATCAAGACATCCTTCCAAGTCCACTTCCTAAAAATCTCTGACTCTGTTCATGTCTCTGCAGCTCTTACACAGCCTCGAAGCCCTATGTGATCTGATCTTCTCCTCTCTTGTACCTTCTCCTCATTGCTCATAAAATTCTGGCCACATGAACCTTCTGTCTGATCTGGATTTGCCAAGTTCATTCTACCATAGAGCCTTTTTGCTTGCTGTTTCCTCTTTCTTTAAAATGTTGCAAAGCTTTGCTTGGCTGATTCCTTCGATTATATCATGTAGGTTTCAGTTTACATGTCCTCAAAATGGTCTGCTTTACTTCCCAATTCCAAGTTGCCTTCTAGTGACTATCTCATCATCCCGTGTGACTTTCACCACAGGATTCATTTTCATTTTCTTTTTGATTTTTCCCCTTTTTCATCAGCATTAAGTTTCATGTCATATTCAATGCTTTACTCCCAGGGCCTAGAACAGTGTCTGGCACACAGAAGATACTCACTTACTGAATATCTGAATGTGATATTTAAATATTACTGAATCCACTGAATTGGATTATTCAGCAGCTTCCTGACTTTAGTTTTGCTCTCCCCAAATCCATTTTCCACATCGTAGCCTGAGGCAATTTTCTGAAACACCAACATGATTACATCACTGCCTCACTAAAAATAGGGCTCACTACTATAACACATTCAGAAAGAGTTCTGTCCTTGAGACAGAGAAGACAGACCCTTTATTATCTGGCCTCTGTTTACCATTCCCAGTACATCCCTTCTCCCCTTCTACTCTCTAGCCAGGCTGAACTACTGCCAACGCTTCAAACACCGGGCTCTCTTGCCTCTTGAATTTCCTGTACTTGTCCGTCTTCTATGACACTCATCTTTCCTCCCCAGCTTGCCTGGTTAACTCTTACTCATTCTTCAGGTCTACTTAGTCATCACTTCCTCTAGAAGTTTCCCTGATCTTATAACGTGGGGTTAGGCTCCCCGGCCTATGTGCTCCCACAGTGCTCTCTATCTCACCCCAACCTAGCACTGAGTTTGGATGTCCTGTAATTGTCAGGATACTCGCCTGTATCCTTTTCAAGAGTGTAAGTTCCTTGGGGGCAGGCAGGGCCTTATCTTATTCAGTGACATTGCTACCACTAAGCACAGTGCCTGCTGGCATACTATAGATACTTAATATATATTTACTGAATTCATTTACTATACTGGAAAATCTGCTGGCAAATTCAGAAATCTTTGTTATTTCTTCCATGTTCTCCACAGTGTTTAACTCAATGTTACCCACAGAACAGGTGCTCAGTGAATACTAAGTAAAACTAGAACTTCCTTAACCCAGAAAGTAAAGAGAGAAAAACCAAGATGTTCAAGTTTCTTAATGGTGGGGCATATTTATTTAAGAAAACTAGCAAGGTTAGTGACAAGTTTTAAATTAAAGAACTATATTTAATAGCCTATAATTAAGTTATATATCTCTTTCAACATGTCTCCTTGCTATGCTGTGGCTAGCATTTAATTTGGGCTATCTGCTAACACAGGGATAGTTCAGCCTTTTTTCAAAACATCTATGTTAATATATAAGCACTACATGGTTTAATTCTAGGGAATCACTTTGTATGTACTCTTTTTTTTTTTTTTTTTTTGGGAGGGAGTCTCGCTCTGTCACCCAGGCTGAAGTGTGGTGGCACGATCTTGGCTCACTGCAACCTTTGCCTTCTGGAGTCAAGCAATTCTCCTACCTCAGCCTCCACAGTAGCTGGGAATACAGGCATGTGCCACCATACCCAGCTAATTTTTTTGTGTATTTTTAGTAGAGATGGGGTTTCACTATTTTGGTCAGACTAGTCTCAAACTCCTGACCTCAAGTGATCCACCATGCCTGGCCAGCACTCCATTTTAAAGAGATAGGCAGGGCATAGTGGCTCATACCTGCAATCCCAACACTTCGGGAGGCCAACACAGGAGGACTGCTTGAGTCCAGGAGTTTGCGAACAGCCTGGGCAACATAGTGAGACTCTAGCTCTATAAAAAAATTGAAAAACTAGCTGGGCACAGTGACGTGAGCCTGTGGTCCCAGCTACTTGGGAGGCTAAAGTGAAAGGAATGCTTCAGCCCAGGAGGCCGGGGCTGCAATGAGCTGTGATTGTGTCACTGGATTCCAGCCTGGGCGACAGAGAAGGACCCTGTCCGCCCCTGCTTCTCACCTCCCAAAAAAGATATATAAATGAGTAAACCTTTTCTGATAACAAGAACTAACTACTGTCACTAAAGGGTAAGAATTATTCTTCTTTGGTACTATGATAATTTGTATAAAGATATATAGATACAAATATAGATATATGCTGTACCCATAAAGTAACATGGCAAGTTTTAAAAATAAACACACTAGAAGTTATTCTTATAAATTAGATTTGTCATCAAAGTAATCTCCTTTGGAGACTCATTCAAATAAGAGGACCAAACCTCAAAATGTTTTGGAAAACTTTCTTTGGAAAATGTCTTTAGATCCTACACCAATCAATTCTTTTGAACATTCTTACATATAATACATCTCTGGCTTTGAAGGTGTTTGTTTACCTTTACAAGCAAGTAGTCATTAGACACCACAGTTTAGGTTAAAGATCATGACATATTAGATAAAAATAAGGTATATTTGGATATGCAGATTTCCATGTGTAAGTTATATATAAGTTCTGAAAACAATGCCAAGAGGAGTTCTAGAAATGTTGAAAGAGAGAAGGACAAAGACAGCAAGGAAACATATTTAAAGAGTCACAGATTCCACACCCCTGCATTTTTTTTGGAGAAGTCTTGCTCTGTTGCCCAGGCTGGAGTTCAGTGGTGTGATCTCGGCTCACTGCAAACTCTGCCTCCTGAGTTCAAGTGATTCTTGTGCCTCAGCTTCCTGAGTAGCCAGGATTACAGGTGTGTGTCAACATGCCTGGCTAATTTTTGTATTTTTAGTAGTGATGGGGTTTCACCATGTTGGCCAGGCTGGTTTCACACTCCTGACTTCAAGTAATCTGCCTGCCTCAGCCTCCCAAAGTACTGGGATTATAGGCGTGAGCCACCACACCGGGGTGAACCTCGAAAGTCATTAAAATTACAGCTCCTTTCCCTAGAAACATCATGGCTTCCTCATTGCCCTATGCCCCCCAAAACCACTTGCACTAGAGTATTAGACAGACATGAACATGCTGAGGACCCTCTGTGGAGCCGCATTCAGATCCCATGATTTAAAGCACTGGCTTTTTTATTTCATTTTTTTCGTGTTTTAGCCATCAGGAAAAAAAAGAAAAGGAAGTACCTTATATACTGTGACCCAGTCTGTAAATACATATATATATATATAATTAAAAGTTTCACAAAACAATCTTAAACCCTACTTGATGTGATATTATCTTCGTTTTGATTTCATTAAGAAAAATGTTACTCATGACCTACTGCACTAACTTCACAATCTACAACTTGAAAAATACTAATTTTAGAGTAACTGCTAAATAAATGAAATACGTTAATGAAAAAGAAAAAACTCACGTGATTATAAAAATTCTGGGCTGAGTGATGTGGCTCACACCTGTAATACTCATATTTTGGGACTCTGTGGCAGTAGGGTCACTTGAGCCCAGGAGTCCGAGACCAGCCTAGGCAACAAAGTGAGACCCTGTCACTACAAAAAAAAAAATTAAAATATTGGCTGGGCATGGTGGTGCATGCCTGTGGTCCCAGCGGCACAGGAGGCTTAGGCAGGATACCTGCTTGAGTGACAGAGCAAGACCCTCTTCCAAAAAATTAACATTAAAGATTCTGGCTGGGCACAGTGGCTCACACCTGTAAACCCAACACTTTGGGAGGCCGAGGTGGGTGGATCACAAGGTCAGGAGTGTAAAACCAGCCTGGCCAATATGGTGAAACCCCATCTCTACTAAAAATACAAAAATTAGCCAGGCATATTGGCACGCATCTGTAGTCCTAGCTACTTGGGAGGTGGAGGCAGAGGTTGCAGTGAGCTGAGATCGCACCACTGCACTCCAGCCTGGGTGACAGAGGGAGACTCCATCTCAAAAAAAAAAAAAAAGGTTCTGATATGTTATTTAAAAATAATAAACACAAATAGTCAAACCTTTTAAGAGACTGGATTCTTTATGACAAAATTGTGTTGCCTTGGTCATTCATCCACATGGTTTACTACTGGAGGCCCCAAAGAGTGAATCACACAATGGCCACAGAAACTCCATACCTTAATATTAGAAAACCATAAATCATTTTCATGTAACGTGGCAAGGTAGACAGATGTAAGAAGTCCAATGCAAAGGGCAATGGTTCCACCAATTGTCAATGACAGAATCTTCCATAATCTTCTAGTGGTACAACCTTTTAGAAAAATGGAACAGATAAAAACAAAGTCGGTAAAAAAATTAGAATGTAATAGTTCTACTTCAAATTATCAAGTCAGCTAAGCCTAGCTGCCTGTCACTAGGAAAGCTTTTCCTATCTCCAGCGGAGGCTCCTTTCTGATTCCACAGATCTGTTTTCATTCTATTAAAAGTTTTACCCAATATCTAATTGTTCATGTGTCCGTTCTGTCAACTACAATGTGAGCTTCTTGAAGGCAAGTACATTTTCTTATTTATTTTTAATACTGGGGGCCTGTGTCTGGCACAGTTTAACAACCATAATTTATGAAGTTTGTTAAATGGACGACTAAATGTGTTATGTGTCTAGGATGTAATTAGTCTTTTAGGTGATCTAGGTACAATTGGTGGTTTATTCTTTAAAAGCTATTTTAAAAACTTTATTACCTAAAAAAAAATTCTTTTTTGAGACAGGATCTTGCTCTGTTGCCCAAGACGGAATGAAGTGGTGCAATCTCGGCTCACTGTAACCTCCGCCTCCTGGGTTCCATTGATTCTCCCATCTCAAGCTCCTGACTAGCTGGGACTACAGATGTGCGCCACCATGCCTGGTTAATTTTTGTATTTTTAGTAGATACAGTGTTTCACCATGTTGGCTAGGCTGGTCTTGAACTCCTGACCTCAAGTGATCCACCTGCCTCAGCCTACCAAAGTAGGATTATAGGCATGAGCCACTGTGCCTGGCTGATTACCTAAAACTTTTTAAAACCACAGGTTTTGCAGGAATGCTCTGGGGGGAAAAAACTCCACAGAATAAATAATCCTTCATAGCTCAAGTTAAAGGACATACAAACTAGGAAAAATATAGACAGCACATATAAAAAGCTTAAATACCCTTAATATAAGATGAATACTTTCAGGACAATTTAAAAAGATGAGTGTTGCAGTAGGAAAAAAATTAAGGACATGAACAGGCAATGTACAATAGAAAAAAGTGGCCAATAACAATAACAGACTGAAGATGTTCAAATTCATTAATGTTAAATAAATGCAAATCAAAACTACGAGTTATACTTTTAAAAATCTTAGCCAATTTGACAGCTTTCAAAATGCTAATACTCTGTTTTGGTAAAAAATAGACATCTTCAAGCACTGCTGCTGGAAGAATAAATTGGTGCCTCTCCGGAACGCAACATGGCAGCAGTGAGTAAAAGCCACCAAAAGGAGCATCCCATTTGGCCAGTAATTCCAAATCTAGGCACGTACCCTGAGATGGTTTGGCTATTTGCCCCCTCCAAATCTCATGATGAA
Source organism: Sapajus apella (assembly GCF_009761245.1). Taxonomy (NCBI): domain Eukaryota; kingdom Metazoa; phylum Chordata; class Mammalia; order Primates; family Cebidae; genus Sapajus; species Sapajus apella. The sequence continues at coordinate 8,026,981 of NW_022437008.1, forward strand.
ATGTGATCCCTAATGTTGGAGGTGGGGCCTAATGAGAGGTGGTGTGGTGATGGAACCAGTTCCCTTACAAATGGCTTGGCAAGGTTCTAGCAGTACTGAGTTCTCATTCTGTTAGAACTCATTCTGAGTTCTCAGGAGAGCTGGTTGGTAGAAAAGAGCCTGACACCCCATGTTCCCTGGAAATTTCTTCTATTCTGGTCATGTGATCTCTGAACACTGGCTCCCCTAACCCTTCTGCCATGATTGGAAGCTTCCTGAGGTCTCACCAGAGGCAGATACTGGCGCCATGCTTCTTGTACAGTCTGCAGAACCCTGAGGCAAATAAGCCTCTTTTCTTTATAAACCATCCACCCTCAAGTACTCCTTTATAGCAACACAAATAGACTAAGACATGCCCCAGGAAATAAAGTTTTAAACAAACATATGGTCACAAGGAAATTTATCACGACTCTGTCTGTATTAGTAAATGGTAAGAAAACCTTTTACTTCTACAGTGGCAGCTATAAAAATACTTTACATTGATGATATTTCAAAAATACATCAACTGGCTTATGACACGTTCATAACATAATAAGAGAAAAATAGCAAGTTACAAAACAGCACATAGATCCCAACTTTGCAAAACTGTATACAAATGCTTGTGAGTATATATGTGCAGAATATGACATTTAGACAGCAAGACAGTGCCACTGGTGGTAGTTTCAGGATGGGAGGATATTTTTCTTTCTTTGCATTGTATAAGGTGCTCAGAAAGTACTGTTATCCAAAATGGATTCATTACTCTCAAATGACTGGGCCAGGTGGCATGACCTCCCATTACAGATTACTTTTGTTAAACTGTTTCCCTGAATTGCTTTACTAGCCTGACTGGTAAGAATTAACATGGCTGGAAATAACATAAATTCTGTCAGATATCCAAAATGGTTGAGGGGTATGAAGATTTTCATGTTAACTTTTCAAATCCTGACCAGCCTTTAGTTACAAAAGCTATTCAGAAAGCAAGAAGTCAGTAATTAATGCTATTTGATGCATCACTTAGCAAATCTTTACCATTATACAAACAACTGATCAAGTTCTGATTACTCTTTCCACCAAAAAAAAAAAAAAAAAAAAAAAAAAAGCAAAAGACAGAACTTCAGGAATTTGACTAAATTATAAAGAATTAAAAAAATATATTGATCCACCTTTCACTACTTTAATGAAATGAGAAACTCATCCAAGGTAAGGCTGCCTGGTGTGTGAATAGTACACGGTCAGAAAAATTTGAGATATACTAAAATCTGGGGTATGGGTCGGGGACCATTACTCTAGAGAGTCAAAGGATGATCCTGGCAGAACCATAAGTTAATGAACAGACAGTTGACAAAGGCTTCTGATCAAAGCTCTTTCATCTTTTGTCATATCATAACTGTAAAATCAATCAAATCAAAGGGGACTAGAAACAGTTTCAGTTGTTAGGTCCCACCAAATTTTTACCCTATTGGTGAATGACATTTTAATATGCAGAAATAAAAGCAACCCAAAATGCTACTTTAGTTTAAATCACCTACCAGATGGCAATTTATTTTCCAACTTCACATTTTCTTCCTGGGCTGGAAAGTCCTCAGAAACTTCTGTGGCTTTTATTTCTCTTCTTTGCCGGATGGACATCATGATGTCAGACTTACATGCATTGTTCTCCCAATCACTCCTACAAACATTGAAATAAATGGGCTGTCAATGTCAGTGCCTTCTTCCCAAAAGACCATGTGCTCATCTATGCTCAAATGCCTTTACTTGTGCCATTTTCCTTGACTACCATGCCCTCCCATCTTTTTTTTTCTTCCCCCTAAGACAGGGTCTTACTGTCACCCATGCTGGAGTGCAGTGGCACCATCATGGCTCACTGCAGCCTCTACTTCCCCAGGCTCAGGTGATCCTCCCACCTCAGCCTCCTGAGTATCTGGACTACAGGCATGTGCTAATAATTACCTGCCTAATGATTTTTTGTAAAGATGGGGTCTCCTTATCTTGATCAGGCTGGTCTTAAACTCCTGGCCTCACACGATCCTCCCATCTTGGCCTCCCAAAGTGCTAGGATTACATGCATGAGCCATTGTGCCCAGCCTGCCCTCAATCTTGCCATCCAAACTGTTGCTGGTCTTCAAAGCTACACTCAAGACACAATTCAAATATTTATTTAACTCAATCATATTTATTCATGAAGTGTGTGCTTTACAGCAGGCCCTGCCAGGAGTCAGGAATACAGGTGAACAACACACACGAGCCACTGCTCTCCTTCCAGAACATCTCGAGACATTCCAGTTCCTGGTGATCTTCTCCCTGAGCCACAGCAATTACCATGCAATGCGTCACGTAATTACATAGTTGTATATTATTTTCTACTTCCATAGGCGGTAGTAGGTCTTCTGTATCTCCCACAGAACTGGCCACGTGGGAGATACTCCATAGTAAATGTGTTGACAACCGGATTTTGAAGAACTAAAATATTGTTTCGTCTCAGGTACCTGAATTTTAACACCAGTGTTCTATAAAACAATTCACACTGGCAGCTTCAGGAATATGCCTCAGTGGTGATGACTGCGGGGGTGTGCCAATCAGGGCAGCTGCTATCCCAGGGAGCTTTGGTGGGAGTAACCGCGGGGAGCAGGAGCCTGGTTTGGCAGCAGCAGGTGGGAGGCGGGGGAGTGGTGGCAGTGAGTAAGCGGGTTCCAGTCCTCCAGAACATCTTGCTTCACTCCTCTGAATAATGAACAGCCTCTCTTACTAATTATTTCTCAAATATGACTAGTAGCCTGACATGATTGTTTCCACAGTTTATTAATTCCTAAGGGTAAGTAACTTGCTCTACAGAACAAACCAACTAACATTATACAATTCATGTATTCATTCATACAAAAAAAAAAAAGCAGGAAGCCAGATTTAAGTACTGTGCTTTCAAGCACTGGAAGTAGAGAATCTGGAACACAGAGGGAGAAGAGGAGTGTTTAGCAAAGTCCTATAGCCACAGATGGGCTTATCCCCCAAGTGACCTCATCCTAGAGTCCTGCCCTCCCTGAGTGGGAGAGGACTTTTTGAAATAATTCATATATTCCAGTATGTTAAAGCAGAAAGTCAATACATATTTAAGTGGCAATTATGTGCCGGACACTGCAACAGTCCCATGAACTATGAAACAAAAGTTCCTTCATCAGATCAAAAGGAGTGCCATCGCCGACAGAGCAAGACTCTGTCAAAAAAAAAAAAAAAAAGGAGTCCCATCGCAAATGACTGAAAAGGGTGGCCGGGTGTGGTGGCCCACGCCTGTAATCCCAGCACTTTAGGAGGTCAAGGCTGGTGGATCATGAAGTCAGGAGTTCAAGACCAGCCTGGCCAAGATAGTGAAACCCCATCTCTATTAAAAAATACAAAAATTATCCAGGCGTGGTGGCAGGCGCCTGTAATCCCAGTTACTTGGGAGGCTGAGGCAGAGAACTGCTTGAACCCAGGAGGCAGAGGCTGCAGTGAGCCGAGATCGCACCACTGCATTCCAGATTGGGAGACAGAGCCAGAAAATTAAATTTAAAAAAAAAAAAAAAAAAAAGGACCAGACGCGATTCTTCATTAATAAGGAAAATTAGGGCTGGCGGGGAAAGACAGATCATGCCTGTAATCCCTGCACTTTGGGAGGTTGAGGGAGGAGGATCGCTTCGGGCCGAGAGTTTGAGACTAGCCTGAGCAACAGAGTGAGTCCCTATCTCTGAAAAAGAAAAAAAAAAAAAATTAGCCGGGTGCGGTGGTGCATGCCTGTGGTCCCAGCTACTCCGCGAGAATCGCTTGGGTCCAGGAGTTCGAGGCTGCAGTGAGCCGTGATCGCGCCACTGCACTCCAGCCTGGGCGAGAAAGGCCCGGGCTCTAAAAATTGGGTCTACCGCTTTGGTGCACATCCCCTGGGCGAGGCAGGCACCGGGTTCCCTTACCTGCGCGCCACGCCCCTGCACACCTGGCGTCCCCATCAGATAGGTCTCCCAGGACAGGGGCAGCCGGGAAGTTCGGGCACGCGCCCCAGTTCTCCCAGGACCGCGAGCGGCCGTGGGGGTCGCAGCCCAGGCCCTGCCTCGCCGCGCGGCCGACGGGCAGAAGCCGCTCTGCAAACTTGCTCCCTCCCGAGCCCAGCCCGGCCCGCGTCCCGGCGGATACTCGCGCGCTCCGCCCCTCCCGACGCCCCGACGCCGCGGCCGCGCCCCCCGACTGCGCCACGCGGCGGAGCGGGGTGGCCGGAGGGGCTCGGGGCAGTCGCTGTGGGTTCTACCGGCGCCCGCCCGCCCTCCCGGGGGACCCTTGCCCGCGCGTCCCCGCGCGCCGCCACAGACCTGCGGCCTCAGCCGTCCTCACGCGCTGCTCCGGGCGGGGAAGGAGGCTGGCCGGGCAAGGCGGGGGCGGGACCGCGCCACCGACCGCAGGGCGCCGCGGGGACTGGGAGGGCAGGGCAGCCGCGGAGCTTTGTGGAAATGAGGGACTGGGGGGCGTCGACAGTCCCGGGGAGGGGGCGCGCCGGGGAGGCCGGGCCGCTGTGGCTGCGCCCATAGGTTCCGGGAGCTGTTCGTCAACGCCAGGCCCCGCCTTCTGTCGCGGCGCTCCGCCCTGTCTCGTGCGGCGCTGGCCGGAAGGAAGCGGCGCACTTCCGCTTGCCTGGCCCGACTTGTGTCCCAACTGTTCCGGAGAGCTGGTCGGCAGAGCCCGGGTCGTAGGGAGCGGGGTGCACATCCTGTCTTTATGCACTCAGGCGCCGGTCACCCCCAAGCCAGAGCTGGAGATGCGGCTCGGGAGAGGAGAGTTTGGCGGCTCCGAGGAGGGATCGCCTCGAGCCGCAAGGCTCAGAGCAGTGGCTCAGCGATGCCCCCCGGGGCTTGAGATCGGTACGGGCTTGGGAGCCTCCGAGGGCCTGGTTTACAGGACTCCTCCTTCCTCCTTCCTGCCGTCCCCTGCTCTGTGGCGGATGCGCAGGGATCGGTAGGGACGATCTGAGGGACGGAAGCAGTCGGGCCACTCGGGCCTGTCCCGCTTCCGGCATTGCTTGGCCTGGCGCTCCACCCCCGGGCCTTGGCAAAGCCCCAGCGCCCGGTGGCCACTGACTGGGGCTTGAAGTCCTTTAGCGACTACCTGCCAGCGTCCCGCAGAGAGGGTTTTGCGTCCCCAAAGACGCCCTTCTCCCGAAAATAGGCTCCTCTGTGTTCTCAGTCGGGTATATTTTCTGTCTCCAAACTAGATGGGCAGCCGTCTTTTGAGAGCAGGTACTGACTGTACTTTGCCTCTAGATATATATCTTTCTTAGTCACACTACGAAAAACACTAGACAGAACCTTTTTAAAAATTAATTTTTAGAGATGAGGCTCTCTGTCGCCCAGGCTGGAGTGCTGCAGCCCCGACCTCGTTTTTGTATTATAAGATCACACTTACATTTAAATTATTTTTAAAAGGAATTAGTCTTGAAACAGTTCTACATGTTTTTAATTATTATTTTGTAGAATGCTTTGATATTGAGAGGGCAACTGACCCTTCATTACACTTCTTTTAACCACACATTTTAGCAATTCCTGCTTATTTATTTGCTCAGATAAACTTTATAACCATTTACCAAATTCCAAAAGAGAATCCATGGAAATTTTTACTAGAATTATATAAAATGTTTAGAAATGTTTGGGAGAAATGAGGTATTACAATGCTGAGTATTCCCTTACAGAACCATGTATGGGGCAGTTTGGTACACTACATAAATTTTTTATCCAACGGTGCTTTCATCCAATTTGGTTGACTGTTCAAGTGTCTTGGTAGAAGTCAAAGCAATGGTCTCCAAACTTCTTTTTTTTTAGACAGTGTTTCACTCTGTTGCCCAGGCTGGAGTGCAGTGGCACCATCTCAGTTCACTATAGCCTTGACCTCCTGGGTTCAAGTGATTCTTATGCCTCAGTCTCCTGAGTAGCTGGGATTACAGGCGTGTGCCACCATGCCTAGCTAATTTTTGTACTTCAAGGTGAGATGGGGCTTCACCATGTTGGCCAGGCTGGTCTCAAACTCTAAGCCTCAAGTGATCTGCCTGCCTTGGTCTCCCCAAAGTGCTGGGATTACAGGCATGAGCCATTGCGCCCAGCCTCCAAACTTTAATCAGAAAAAAATTTTGTGTCTTCTCTTTCTGTATACATATAAACATTTTTTTTTTAAAAATGAGGCAAGGTCTCACCATGTTGCCCAGGCTGGTCTTCAACTTTTGGGCTCAAGTGATCCTCCAGCCTTGGCCTCCTGAAGTGTTGGGATTACAGGCATGAGCCACCACACCCAGCCCATATAAACGTATTTTTAAACAAAGTCACTACACAGGAAATCCTAGTGTTTTCTGCATACATCCCATTGGATTGTTTTACGCACTCTATATGACTCATGTCAGAGACCACAGAGCTGGACGTCTATGGCAGTCCTCTGAGATTGGCATGGCACGCGTGGTTCTTAGGGAACCCAGGCCAAGCGCCAGGGATGAGCTTCCTCGATGGTTGCATCATTCCAGTGTCCCACAGCCACTGACATCACACTGGATTCCTCTTTCTCTCCTTTAAAACGTTTGTCAATAGATGGCTGATTCTCTGCGTGTCTTCATGTGGCAGGCCAGGTCTCACTGACACAGGCCTCCATAACAACCATTTCAGTACTGACTGAGTGGTTAAGTTAAATATTAAAAGGTGATAGAGCCAGTGCCCTATACAAAGGCTGGAATGAAACAAAAGCCCACCAGGAGTTTTGCCCAGCCCTTTCCTGGGCCTTGGAGCATGACAAGATGACGAGGAATTCTCAACAGGACCCGTTTAGGATTAAACAAGTTTTACTGGGGGTCTGAAGAAACTCCCCAGACCTCCACAAACAAGTTTATTGGGGTCTGAAGGAACTCCCCAAACCTCCATGATTTAGCAGGAAACAAGATAAGGATAATCACCCCAGCACCTGGACCCATTTAGCGTAAGTAAATTTACTGAGGCTCCAGAGGAAGGTCTTCAGGACTCAGATATTAGTTATAGATGAGAAGTCAATCACTTATATCTTTAGATGAATGCACACGTACAGACATATTGCATAGAAGGTATATAAACCCTGGCAAACTTTATGATTTTGAGTTAGTCTAGGGGTAATTCCTAGGGCTTCTCCCTGTAACCAGTTACAGAAATAAACTCCTTCCTTTCCCAGTTCATCTGCATCTCATTATTGGACTGTGAGAATAAGAAGCCTGACCTTCGGTTTGGTCAAAGAACGTTCAGAAAAAGCATTATGAAATAGTCTGTATTTTTCTCTTTGTTTAACTTTATATTAACTAGATTTGTAGTGCTTTAAAATAGTGAAATTTTTAGGTAGACTAGCATAGGTGCACAAATCCAAGGATTCTATAAAATGTAAAGTTAGCAAAGTATTTACCGAATTTTTGTTTCATTTTCTTTTAAAAATTTATTATTATTGTTATTATTTTTTTGAGACAGAGTTTCACTCTTCTCACCCAGGCTGGAGTGCAGTGGTGTGATCTTGGCTCACTGCAACCTCCACCTCCTGGGTTCAAGTGATTCTCCTGCCTTGGCCTCCCAAGTAGCTGGGATTACAGGCATGGACCACCACGCCTGGCTAATTTTTTTTTTGTATTTTTAATAGAGAGAGGGTTTCACCATGTGGGCCAGACTGCTCTCAAACTCCTGACCACAGGTGATACACCCAACTTGGCCTCCAAAGTGCTGGGATTATAGTCATGAGCCACCTTGCCTGGTCGATTTTGAATAGAGGTGCGGTTTCGCTATGTTGCCCAGGTTGGTCTCAAACTCCTGGCCTCACGTGAGCCTCCCACCTTGGCATCCCACAGTGCTGGGATCACAGGGGTGAGTCACTGAGCCTGGCCTCGTTTTCTTCTTTAACACCTGCTTCTCTGCTTACCTCTACTTGTCTGTACTTTTTTTCATTCCCATGGTTACCACCTACACTTTTTTTTCATTTCCATGGTTAGAATAACTTGTGTATTTTTGAATGAGGACATGAATAGGTAAGGTATTCAATTAAAGCAGATGATGATGTTTTATTACATAAGCTTTCACCACATGTGATGATTCTTTAGATGTTAGTCCGAGAATCAGTGTCCTTGGCTGGTCCTAGTTTGTTTCCTTGGACTGCTATAATGTCATTTCCTGCAAAACAGCCATGTACATGTGCCCACAAATCCCAGCAGAAGGTTTTTCCTACTAATAGATGCCAAGGCGTGTTGTCAGGCTTGAGACATTTTTTGTTTTGTTTTTTCCTATTGTAAGCAGGACTTTCAGCCAGAAAAGGATGTGTTTCTAACACTCTTGAATTCAGACATTTATCATGCCTTAAATTAGGGCTAATCTAGTGCAGGGCTGGATTTTCACTAACACTTATCAAGTGCACCCCACAAACTTTCCTGAATCAACCCATGGACAAAGATGAGATAAACCAAAGGATTCCTTATGCATAAAGTCTACAGGTTTGATTGCAGCTGTGCAGGTCCGAAAGCTCTGAGACTGAAACTATCCCAACAGCTAGATGGAGTCTAGCTGTATTGAGTCGATTCTGTACTTTAGTGATTCTCCACGTGGTGGAGGTAACAAATCCAGCCTCCTCCAGAGTTTTCCTCACAATCTCCTGATGACCTTTTGGATGTTCAGTCAAGGTCCCAGGAAATAAGGTTTGAAATAGCTTTCTCTTCCTATAACCGTCTTTATTCAACCAATTCATTTATATGCAAGGATGAATTCCCTATGGCAATATGACCCCCCCAGTGGGGAAAAACTGGTCTCTAGGGGTTAAAAAAGTTACTCTTTTTATGTATAAAGCACAGATACACAGACTTGGCATGGTGGCTCACGCTTGTAATCCCAGCACTTTGGGAGGCCAAGGCGGGCAGATCACCTGAGGTCAGGAGTTAGAGACCAGCCTGGCCAACATGGCAAAACCCCGTCTCTACTAAAAATACAAAAATTATCCAGGTGTGGTGGCACACACCTGTAGACTCAGCTACTCAGGAGGCTGAAGCAGGAGAGTCACTTAAGCCTGGAGGCGGAGGTTGCAGCGAGCAAAGATCATGCCACTGCACTACAGCCTGAGTGACAGAACGAGACTCTGTCGCATCAAAAACAAAAAGGCATAGATATACTTACAGTATCTAGACAGATAAACTGTACAGTACTTTTGTGTCATGGATGGGGAAATTAATTGGGAAAAACCTCTCAAAGGGCTTCTTAGGAGGATAGTAGTGAAATAAAGGTGGAAACACCGATGTAGACTAGGTTTTGGTGGTTGGATCCTTGCAGAATCCTGGTGGCTTACTTTTCTCTTTAATGTATTTCTCTATATGTAAAAGGTGGGGGGCAGACTGAAAATAAGAGCTGAGGGTTCATTATTGACCCAAAAGACAGTGGCTGAAATGACATTTATTTCTGTCACATAAGCAGTCCAGTTCCACAATGCCAGGGACCCAGGGTCCTTCCAACAAAAGTGTCACACTTGTGTGTGTGTGTGTACGTGTGTGTTTTAATTTTTCTTTTGTGGTAAAATACATAAAATTTACCTTTTTTTTTTTTTTTTTTTTTTTTTTTGAGACAGGGTCTTGATCTGTTGCCCAGGCTGGAGTACAGTGGCATGATCTCAGCTCACTGCAGCCTCCACGTCCTGGGTAAAATTTCAAGTGATTTCGTGCCTCAGCGATTCTCCGGCCTCAGCTTCCCGAGTAGCTAGCACTGCAGGCACCCGCCACCACTCCTGGCTAACTTTTGTATTTTTAGTAGAGACGGGGTTTCACCATGTTGGCCAGGCTGGTCTCAAACTCCTGAGCTCAAGTGATCTGCCCCCTTCGGCCTCCCAAAATGCTGGGATTGCCACTGCACCCGACTGATCTGAACTCTTCTTAAAGGTACAGTTCAGTGGTATTACATTCATAATGTTGTGCTACCATCACCACCATAGACCTCCAGAACTCTTCATCTTATAAGATTGAAACTCTGTGCCCATTAAACCACCATACTGTTTCCACAGTGATTGCACCATTTCACACTCTCACCAATGGTGCACAAGGGTACCAATTTCTCCACGTCTTTACCAACACTTTAGTGTTTTCTGCTTGTTGACAGTAGCCATCCTAATGGGTGTGAGGTGATATCTCATTGCAGTTTTGATTTCCATTTTCCTAATGACTAGTGATGTTAAGTATCTTTCCATGTACTTGTTGGCCATTTGTATATCTGCTTTAGCGAAATGCCTATTCAAGTCCTTTGCCCATGTTTGAATTGGGTTTTGTTGTTGAGTTTTAGAAGCTCTGTCTTGTGCTTGTTCTCAGTCAGTAATTATAACATTTGCATAACAGGTGGCAGAACAGAGAAAGAAGGGGAGGTGGAACTCCCTTTAATTTTAAGGGCACACCCAGAACTTTTTTTCATTTCTTTTGGGGTAACTTCAGCTGATGTATTCTATTGTTTTCTGAAACAAAACAATTTTATATTTGTATTACAATATACTTAGAGAAAAGATAGCCATCAAATACAGTGAATGTTTCAAGGACAACTGGTATATTTTTGCAACCAGATTTGAACTCTGTGATCCTAGATTCATTTAGTCTCTTTTAAAAAAATGTATTTTTAATTTGTTTTTAGAGATAGTATCTCACTCTGTTGCCCAGGCTGGAGTGCAGTGGTGCAATCACAGTTCATTACAGTCTCAAGTGATCCTCCCACCTCAGCCTCCCAAAGCTGTGACTACACCTGGCTATTTTTTTTTTTTAAATTCTTATTTTTGTAGAGATGGGGTTTCACCATTTTGCCCAGGCTGGTATTGAACTCTTGGCCTCAAGCAATCCTCCTGCCTTGGCCTCCCAAAGTGCTGGGATCACAGGGAGCCACCATACTCAGCCTGATGACTTCTTGAATTTCAGAAACACGTAAGGTACGTAATACAATGTATAGGTGCAGCTGCTATGCCTGTTTACAGTAGACAGCTGTTACTGTTTTAGGGTTTTAATTAGTGATCATGCCCTTTGTATCTTACGTCCATACGTATTCTTTTTAGTTTTATAAGGTATAACCTAGTTAGGAACATGGCTTTGAAGCTCTTGTTCCACTTTATCTTTTTTGTTGAGACAGAATCTCAGTCCAGTGAGTGAGATTCCATCTCTCTCGCCCAGGCTGGAGTGCAGTGGTACGATCTCGGCTGACTGCAACCTACGCCCCCTGAGTTTAAGCAATTCTCCTGCCTCTGTCTCCCAAGTAGCTGGGATTACAGGCGCCCACCACCATGCCTGGCTAATTTTTATATTTTTAGTAGGGATGGGGTTTCACCATGTCAGCCAGACTGGTCTCAAACTCCTGACCTCAAATGATCCACCTGCCTTGGCCTCCCAAAGTGCTGGAATTACAGGCATCAGCCACCACACCGTGCCTTGTTCCACTTTATCTTTCAAGAGTAAATTTCATCCGTGGATTATGGTTAAAGACGAGTGCTGATTTGGTTTTATTTTTTGCCACTTTTGCTGTTTTTCTACCTGATCACAAGGCCTCTGGACTGAAGTAGAAAGCTATTCCCTGGGCCTGCAGGATGGCATCTGAAGTGAAGAGGCTAGCATCTGGACTGGTTTGCAGGTATACTTTTTTCATTTTTATTTTTTATTTTTTGAGATGGGGGAGTTTAGCTCTTGTTGCTCAGGCTGGAGTGCAATGGCGAGGTCTTGGTATCTCACTGCAACCCCCACCTCCTGGGTTCAAGTGATTCTCTTGGCTCAGCCTTCTGAGTAGCTGGGATTACAAGCGCCACCACGCCTGGCAATTCCTCAAGGATCTAGAACCAGAAATACCATTTGATGCAGCAGTTCCATTACTGGGTATATACCCAGTGGGAGATCAGTCATTCTGTTAAAAAGATACATGGATGTGTATGTTCGTTGCAGCACTATTCACAATAGCAGAGACATGGAATCAACCCAAATGTCCATCAGTGATAGACTGGATAAAGAAAATGTGGTACATACACACCATGGAATACTATGCAGAAATAAAAAGGAGTGAGATCATGTCTTTTGCAGGGACATGGGTGGAGCTAGAAGCCATTATCTTCAGCAAACTAACACAGCAACAGAAAAACCAAACACATGTTCTCACTTATAAGTGGGAGCTGAACAATGAGAACACAGACACGGGGCGGGGGGAACACCACACACTGGGGCCTGTCTTGGGCGGGGTGAGAGGAGAGGGAGCACCAGGATATAGCTAATGCATGCTGCGCTTAATACGTAGGTGATGAGTTGATAGGTGCAGCAAACCACCATGGTACGTGTTTACCTATGCAACAAACCTGCACATCCTGCACATGTACCTGGAACTTAAAAATTAAAAAAAACCACTCAGACAGTACACTGGAGCTTTTGTCTGCATTTCTTGGCTGAGCACAGGGTCGCTCCAGGTGGTCCCAAATGCTGAAAAGCCTCATGTTAAGAGTTTTTCACCTCTGCGGTGGAACTGTGATGGACTCCAAATATCATCATTCCAGGGAGGCACTGTCGCACCAACTGTGTTCTCAGGCTTCACGTGGAGAAGGGCTTTAGAAAATGCAGATAGCCTTGAAACCACTGGTTTCCTACCACTGTTTATTTCAGCATAACTATTTTTTGTGGAATGCTAGCTCTAGAGGAACAGAAATAAATACAGCTTAAGCTTTGAACTATATCCTGCTGTACTTTTTCTCATAAGCCTGAAATAGAATTTTCCAACACCGTTTGTGGTTGGAAATACTGAATTTAAATGGGACTGCAGATATAAACAAAAAGAACAAGATGTGGATTGATGTGCCTATTTCAGTAAAACACAGCCACACTATTTCTAAAATATGGATACTAAAATTAATGACAAGTAGAAAAAAATTGGAGATGTGCACAGCAGTGACAATAAGCCTTTAAATAGCACTAGTAGGTGCTAATACAAGTCCTGAAAAATGAACGTTTTATTTTACTGAGGGTCTGTTCAGGTGCAGCTTTCCATTGTGTATACATTTAAGATAATATACTTTCTCATTTTAAAACGATACTTATTACTGATCAATCCATGGTAATAACATGGGTAATTATAAATATTCTTTTTGTTTTTCCTTTTAGCAAAGTACCAAGCTGAGAAATCAGCAAGGTGAAATAGTTGGGTCTGAGCTCATGGCTGAGGATTCATGATTTTCTGATTTGTGCAATTATTATTATTCTTGAGACAGTTTCGCTCCGTCACCCAGGCTGGAGTGTAGTAGTGTGATCTTGGCTCACTGCAACCTCTGCCTCCCAGGTTCCAGTGGTCCTTCAGGCTCAGCCTCCCGTGTAGATGGGACTACAGGTGTGTGCCACTACAACTGGCTAATTTTTGTACTTTTGGTAGAGATGTGGTTTCACCATGTTGGTCAGGCTGGTCTCGAACTCTTGACCTAAGTCATCTGCCCGCCTCAGCCTCCCAAAATGCTGGGATTACAGGTGTGAGTCACTGGGTCAGGTGAAAAAAATTTTTTTAAAGTTGTTTTTTTCTACATCTACCTAATAGATAGAATCATTTTAAAACAAACACCTCATTTACCTAGAAGTATGTTTTATATGCATTTTTACAAATTATTACAGAATGGCACCTTTTCTGTCTGGATTAAGTAACACAACTGGTGTAAATCTGGTTAAGGAGCAAAAAGCCACCAACATGTGACATGATTCTGTTATATGGCAGTAATAATTTATATAAGATGCCTGACATTAAACTTTTTAATTCAAAGGAAAACCTTCTTACCTACATAATCTACTTTGGTAAGGCAAACAATTTAAACTAATTACCCATTATTGGAAAAAAAAAATCAGGAGATTAGAGAAACTAAAGCTGTCGTAATCTTATAAACACTTCTTAGTTCAAATAAAACTAAGAACAGTATAGTTATTAACGTGCCACTAGAAAAACGAGGTCTATAGTCCTCCAACACAGCATGCAAACTGGATTGTGCTGCACAGATACATAGGCCTTTGAAGATGGTTTCAGTATCTTATGCTCTGCTGATTTGGATTCTGAGATATACACCAAAACACACTACCTAAGTCAGTCTATCATATGGCACCAATTAGAAACTTCTCTGAATTTACAGGGCCAAAAACGTTCTCGTTTTCCATCTTCCCTGATTGACTTGGAAGAAATCTATGTAGAGGAGTACGAATTTTTTCTTAGCTCTGCCAGTTTAATCAACAGCTCTAGACCAAAGCCAACTACCACCTCCTCCCTACCTTTGAAGTTGGCTTTGGAGTTGCACATGCTATTCATGATAAAGAGGCGCACTGAAGACTCTTTTCTTTATATCCGGGATTATTCAAGTCAATTGTCACCCCAGCCGAGTGGATTAGTCACTGGGGTTACCTTGCACCATGGTTACACTTGCAGGCCGTGTGCTATAGTCCCACAGCACTGACAGGGTGAAGCCGTGGGGACCAACATCGACACTGTATAAAGTTGTCAGGAGACAAACGAGACTTTATAGCTGCATTTTGATTTATTATTTAATTATGCATTGCTATTTTAAACAAATTGTGTTTGGCTTTAAATATCAGAGATGAAATAGGTTAAAGTAATAAAATATGGCTAAGATCTGTAGACAGACTATAAAAATTACAAAGGAAGAAACAAACTAATTTAGTTATAAAGCACTACTATAAAAAGCTTCCTTTGTAAAAAGCCGTTTGCTTTCTGGTAGCTCTAGATCACAAATTATATCGTGGTTCTAGTTCAGAGGTCTAGTCAGCAAATGTTTTCTATCAAATAGGCGGTAAGTTAGGCTTTGTGGGCTATACAATCTCTGTCGCAATTACTCAGCACTGCTGTTGTACCTTGAAAATCGCCATACATGAAACGTATACACACCGGCTTGGCTGTGTGCTAATAAAACGTATTTGCCAAAACAGGTGGCAGGCTGGCTTTGAAGAGAGGGCCCTAGTTTGCTAATCTCTCTTCTGTGCCAGCGCTGTCCAATAGAAATACATTGTAGGCTGGGCTTGGTGGCTCACGCCTGTAATCTGAGTACTTTGGGAGGCAGAGGCCAGCGGATCACCTGAGGTGGGGAGTTCGAGACTTGCCTGACTAACATGGAGAAACCCTGTCTCTACTAAAAATACAAAATTAGCCTGGTGTGGCGGCACATGCCTGTAATCTCAGCTACTCGGGAGGTTGAGGCAGGAGAATCTCTTGAAACCGGGAGGGGGACGTTGCGGTGGGCTGAGATCATGCCATTGCACTCCAGCCTGGTCAACAAGAGTAAACTCCATCTCAAAAAAAAGAAAAAAAATACAATGTAAGTCACATGTCAATTAAAATTGTCTAGTAGCTACATTAAAAAAACAAGTAAAACTAATTTCAACATGTAATCAATATAAAAAAACTATTAATATAATTCCTTTTTCTATTAAGTCTTTGCAACTGCTATATATTTTACACTTAGAGCATATTATAGTGGCTGCCACACTGGACAATATGTTCTGGAGCTTCCATGCTAGGATTTCTCTAATTTGGAGATTGGTGACACATTTCAGATTGGGTTCTTGAAAGACAGGGGATATGATTAATGTGTCCCTGGGAAGCATGGGATGAAATATTTGGCCTTGGTCACTTTCAACTGAAGTGGCCCAGGATTCTGGGGCACAAATTGATAACCAGACCCACAATACAGTCAGATGATGTTAGCTTCAATTGTCAGTGCAACAGATATGACATCAACAGCTATTTGTATAGACTACAAAATTATCAAGGTGTGATCACATCACTGTAGTTTTTGGCCTTCACTAAAGAATGCTAATTGTCAATAGCAGAACTAGTCTTTAGCACTTTGACTACATCAAGAATTGAAAGCATATAAGCGTGTCACATTTGGAAGAGAAACTGAATTGGGTAGCAAGGAAAAAAGCTTCAAAATTATACTGAATTTTTAAAATGACTTAAACAGCTAAATGCCTTTTCAGTTTATCTTCGTCTAATGGTCTAATGCTAGTCAGCAACAGATTAACAAGTTATCAAGATAGACTTCGTTTAATCCTTGGGAAGCTTTTAATTATTTAAATGTGACTTTCTAAGCAATAAAGTCATTTCCAGGAAAAGAATGGACACAACCTGTGGTTAATAAAAGTTAGAGGCAAATTTTTTTAACAAAAAATTTATTACCAAAATACAATATTAAAGTCAATACATGACAAACTCCTGTAAAGCAAAATAAATTATTCTAACATTGTACAGTATTTCCAAAGGTAGTTAAAGAAGCACTACAGACCTTGCCTCACTGTTCTGAACAGATGAACTGTTCTACCATGAACACAATCCTAGAGTTTCAGCTTTAAGGCATGCAGCTTGATGTGCAGGATAATTTTACAAAATGCAAATCATCCTATTTTAATAAGATACAGTGTCAGAATTAACTGTAGTCTTTACATGTCAGTATTCCAGAAATTTTTATACTTTGGCTATAGAAGCAATGCCATAGTGTTACACAATACTTATTTCTTAAAAAAATACATGTATTCATGTCCATGAATATCAAACACACATTTCTATTAAATATATTTTTATCGAATATTACTTAGAGCACCTTGCTGTACAATTTAAAAAGATTAAATAAGTGTCTATGAAAACTAAAAATACAGTAAGTCTCAACAGAAAAGCCTGCTTGCCTTTGTCAAGCCAATTACAGCACGGAAAGGTGCAGTGTAAACATGGATGCCCACCATTTGCTTTGTGAGAAAAAAATCAGAAAATAATTATGAAGCCACCAGCAGCCACCTTCAACAGGAAGAAAGATCCAGAGCAAGGGCTTGGGTCGGTGTCACGACATTGCACTATCTGGCCAATGAACTTGGACTACCAATCACATAGAATATTAGCGTGATACTGTTGGAACACTGGGACACCTACCGTATTCTGAATGATTAGAGAAAGGGAAAAATGATAGAGCCCTGAAAAGTATTCTTTATAATGATCAGAATGCATCATCTTCCCCCCCACCTTTGTCATATACAGTTTCTTTTCAAAGCTGTTTTCACTATCACATCTAAGTGTTCAGAGCAGAAAACAAATACTATCAGCTTCGCCTAATAAGGAGTCTAATACCAATAAATGTTATTCCTATGAAGTAATTCTTAACTGAACTTTTTTTTTTTTTCAGGACCTCATTCTGTCACCCTGGTTCGAGTGCAATGGTACTATTACGGCTCACTGCAAGCTTCCACCTCCCAGGCTCAAGTGATCTTCCCACCTTAACCTTCCAAGTAGCTGGGACTATAGGCACGTGCCACCTATGCCTGGCTAATTTTTGATTTCTTGTAGAGATGGGGTCTCCCCATGTTGCTCAGGCTGGTCTTTTTTCTTGTTTGTTTGAGACAGAGTTTCACTCTTGTGGCCCAGGCTGTAGTGCAATGGCGTGATCTTGGCTCACTGCAACCTTCACCTCCCAGGTTCAAGCAATTCTTCTGTCTCAGCCTCCTGAGTAGCTGGGATTACAGGTGCCTGCCACCACGCCCAGCTAATTTTTGTATTTTTTCGTAGAGACGAGGTTTCACCACATTGGCCAGGCTGGTCTTGAACTCCTGACCATAATCCACCCACCTTGGCCTCCCAAAGTGCTGGGATTACAGACGTGAGCCACTATGCCTGGCCTGCCCAGGCTGGTCTTAAAACTTCGGGACTCAAGCAGTCCTCCAGCCTTGGCCTTCTAAAGTGTTGTGTACAGGTGTAAGCTGCCATGCCCACGCTACTGATTATTTTAATAGCTATCTCTTTTACAATTATAATTGCATAATCTTCATTATTACTTTTAGAAAACTCAATTGTTCTTAGTAGACCCATTGTTAACTTAAGCCTTGCCACAAATGTTAATGGGAACGTACAGAACCTCCTTGATACATGCTTTCTCTTATTGGCCAGGAGAACGCTTTTAAGGACAATTCTAAGGCCAGAATCAGATGAAACTTGAAAGGCTCTGAACTTCTGGGTTAGTTTTCCCCATGAGGTGGGGAAATTTTAAATCCATGATTCCAAGTGGAAAAATCTAAGTAACAATCAATGCAATTAATTTAAAGAATTAATTTAAAAATTCACATCATTGAAATTTTGGGGATTCTTTTCATTATTAATATTTCCAAATATTATACAAAACTAAAGCCAAGGAAATTTTATAAAACAAAATTCTTCTAAGGTTGTTAATTTCAGAATAACAGATTTTTATAACAAAATACTAAGTCATTGTACCAGCAATGATAAAACTGACTTACAATGAGTGGCAACAGTAATAATAATGAAACTATTTTAAATGTTTTATTTGAATTTAAAATTAAAATGTTTCAATTCTGAAAAAAGGAGAAAATGAATATAAGTCCACATACAGTGGCTTTGGGGAATATAATTTAGTATATATAAATCCATTTCATATTTTTAAAAACCACATACCAGAAATGGATTAACTTTCATAAATAAATTAAAGCTACCTAAATAAAAAAGCTGCAAAGTTACAATCATTTATGTTTGTTTAAATATCACCAAAATGAGATGAGAAAGAAAAAAAAAAACCCAACAAATCAGACAATGTTTCAAGATGCCTGGCCCCACTTAAATAATTCCTAATAATTTTATAAATATTAATCCAATCATACCTGGACTTTAGGAACGGAATTCTTCCCTAAAACATGCCTACAGAGTATCCCATTCGAAAACCTGTTTTCAGTGTTCAAAGCTGATTGGTCACAGCCTCGTCTCAGGTGTTAGAAATCAATATTCAGATATTCGGAAATAGCACCGTGAGGATGGTGCACGGAAGAGCGCACCGGCCTTTTCACCTGTAAGCAGAATTTACTTTAACAAAACAATGCATAAATAAGTAATCAGAACTACAAAAACAAAAACACCCTGTTTTCTTCACTCTTGGAAATAATTAAAATATAAAATGTGTAATTAATAAGACTACATCTATTTGATGGTGAGTTTTAATGCTAAAGCACTTTGCGTTGGTTTTCCATATGTCCTATCGCACTCTAACAAAATAGAATTTTCCAGATAGGAGGAATCCTATAGACTTGCCAAATGCTGTTTGTTATTAAAATTTTTACAAACAACCTGAATTTTTGCTATATTTTAGTCACATTTGGATATATTCCACTTCTGCTAAATATAAGTAAATTAATATACCTTAGGAAGGAAAAGTTCAACACAGCAGTACTTATTTTCAGGAGCTTCTAAATTTCACCCCTCATCCCTTAAGGGATTTTTGGAAATAGTTCAAACTATTTCCCATGTCGAATGATCAAATGTAAATTTTCATACATTGTTTCTTTCACACACTTTCAGATAACAAGCATGGTCTCAGTTAGCAGAGAGTATTAGAAGGTCTATGTACTACTGAGAAAGTATGCAAAGTTCTGACAGACACTGAAAAGAACCTCTGAGAACACTCAAGACAATTTAGCATTACTATAAATTGAGATCTGGTTTGAGTCTGGTGGGAATTCATCTGTTTCCTCATTTGCCCACAGAAAGTCACAGTAAATTTAAGACAATACTTTATTTCTTAAATGCCTATTTACAATCTAGTTTTGAATTTAGAGGTCTGTCTTTTCTTTCTTTATTAAGGAGTAAAGGAACATATCCTAGATTAAGTAAATGTCTACCAATTTAGGGATTTCAGTAGATCATTTCAAAGCCCTCTAATTATGTTTCATTGTTGACTTTGTTGGTGACACTGAAAAAACCCCTCCCAGAACTGTCTCCCATTTCTCACTGGAGTCTGCATGTCAGAAGTGAGAAGAAAACCAAGTTCTGCTTAAGACTGTGACACTTTATGACTTTTAGAATAGTTCCTGAAAAGCTCTTTCTTAACTCTTTTGCTTGCATTTCTATACTATATAAGCTTTTATTAATAAATACACTCAACACTAAGAAGGGGTAAAAGAGGGTTAACATTGTATTACACCTCTGCTTCCTCTTCGACCCATTCCCCCTCACTCAAAATCCTTAAATATCATTACTGCTCGTCCATTTGGAATTCCTTTTATTACAAGTTTGGTTCCAAAGTCACATCTGTCACTTCCTCAAAAATCACATCAGCGATTTCTTCTGTGGCTAGGTTGTTTGAAGCACAAAGGTGAAACTGGTGAAGGAATCCTCTTCTACTGCTTTCCTGTTCGAGTAATTATTCCATCTAATTTGTGTTTAGAGCTGTGTTGTGGTCCTTATTCAGGATGATGTTTACAATTTCACCCTCGTGCTCTTTCATATGATCCAAGAGGTTTTCTTTG
Organism: Sapajus apella; assembly: GCF_009761245.1. Classification (NCBI taxonomy): domain Eukaryota; kingdom Metazoa; phylum Chordata; class Mammalia; order Primates; family Cebidae; genus Sapajus; species Sapajus apella. The sequence goes on from NW_022437008.1 coordinate 8,047,310, forward strand.
CTGGTTGATTCAAAACCACAAATACAACAGCAGAATAGTAAAACACAGTACTCCATACCAGGAGGGGCCAGACTGGAGATTTTTTCTAAACTATATGAGGTATTGCTTGTAGGGCTCAGTTTCTCATTCTCGTTGGGACCCAGAACTTCACTGGGAGTCTGGGAAATCAGTTCTGAAGATGACACTGCATTTTCTGAACTTCCAGTGATGGGATCCGTGCTCTCTTCACTGTTCTTTAATTGAGTCTTTCCAGGGGATTTCCCTAGAGCTCTTAAAAACAAAACAAACACACCACACCATGAGGAGGCTATAATGTAGGACTAGCAGATTTAATCCTGGCTTTAATTCACACATAGCAATAAAGGGAGGGGGTAGATGAAATACCTGCCACTTTGTGAAATCGCGTCGTTAATAGCCTTGTTTACTTGTTCGTAGTTATAATTTTGGTCGCTCGCATGTTTCCACATATGCGACTTCAAAGAAGGAGGATGGCTACACACATACCCACACAGAGAGCATCTGAAAGACGGGCAGGCACAGGGAAAATCAGAATGGTCCCATAACATCGCTGAAAAATCATCATGATTCTGTAACAATTATTATATCCCTTCTTCTGAACCCTTATTATATATATCGTATTCACTGAATCTAAGATGTTACTGATTCTAAGAGGTACATTGATTTCTAAGAGGTACATTGATTTCAGAATGGATGTCCTAGAATCAATGAAAGAGGGTGTTTTATAAAGAATTGGATTCAAGACAAACATTCCAGATTAACTATTACAATATTTGGAAAGATTTCTGATACAGTAATATGCAAAATCTTTGCTCTAAATTATTTAATCACACACATAAAGAAAACTTATAAAATTAATACCTTATACCACTCTAGTGCTTAACCGAGAAAGCAAAAAGAAACGAAATGATTTTCAACATGAACTCTGCACTCCTTAAAGACTCCCCAAAAATGGAAGCAGTTGTCTTGAAAAAGCTTCAACAATTTAGATTTCATAAATAAAACAAATAATAGTCTTAAAATGTCTCTATTAAAAAACATAATTGTTTCACATAGTTGGGTACACTTGGTAAAATCTGAATTTAACAAAGAAGGATTTTTAGAAAAATTAACAGTGTTTAGTTTTTAGATGCCTTTAGGTTTACAGAAAAAACTGGTCAGATAGTACTGAGTCCTCATATGCCTCCTCTTCCCTTGTACCCAGTTCCTCCCATTATTAACACTGGTGTGCTCTACTGGTTATAAATGATGAAGCTATACTGATACTTTTTTTTAATCAAAGTCCATAGTTTACATTAGGGTTCACTATTTGTGTTGTACAATTCTGTTTTGTTGTTCTTGTTGTTGTTGTTTGAGACAGGGTCTTGCTCTGTTGCCCAGGCTGGAGTGCAGTCTTGCTTTGCTGTGTTCTCGTTTCACTGCAACCTCTGCCTCCTGGGTTCAGGCGATTCTTGTGCCTTGGCCCTCTAAGTAGCTGGGATTAAACACATGCACTACCACGCCTGGCTAATTTTTGTATTTTTGGTAAAGATGTTGACCAGGCTGGTCTCGAACTCCTGGTCTCAAGTGATCCACCCGGCTCCCAAAGTGCTGGGATTACAAGCTCACGCCACCATGCCCAGCCAATTCTGTGTTTTGACAAAGGTATACTGCCATGAATCCAACATTCCAGTGTCACATAAATAGTTTCACTGCCCTAAAAATGCCCTGTACTCCACCTTTTTATCCTTCCTTCCTGCCCCTGAATCCCTGGCAACCACTGATCTTTCTATTGACTACATAGTTTTGCCTTTCCCAGAACGTCACATAACTGGAATAATAGCAATATGCATGTACAGTTTTTCCATGTCTTTCAGGGCTTGATCATTCTTATCACTGAGCAATATTCCATTGTGTGGATGTACCATTGTTCGTTCACTCACCTGCTGAACAATATCTTGGTTGCTTCCAGTTTTTTGCAATTATGAATAATTGCTGATATGAACATTGATGTGCAAAGTTGTTTTGCTTTGTTTTGGAGACTGGGTCTTACATTCTTTTGCCCAGGATGGAGTGCAGTGGCATGACCATAGCTCACTGCAGTCTCAAACTCCTGGACTCAAGCAATCCTCCTGCCTCAGCTTCCCAGCAAGCACAGGTTTTTGTAAGGATAAAAGCTGTCATTGTTTGGGCAAATACCTAGGAGCATAATTGCTGGGCTGTATTGTAAAACTGTCATCTTTTTAGGAAATTTCAAATGCACTTTTCCAAAGACATTTTTGTTAAATACTTAATTACAAACCTAACAAATCAGATAACTTATCTGAACTTCTTCCTACACCAATAAGAGACACAGTCAGCAATAACGAGCCACAAAGAAAATCAAACGGCACAGGAGTAAGCAAAGCAATTAAATACGGGCAGACTAAACTGTTATTCTGACCCACCTCCAATTTAACTTTTTGATAGCATGCAGGAGTATTTTTGTATTACACACCCTGAGGAATCAGGTCCAAGGCCAAGTATCTCTGATCTCAAGAAACACCAGCCCACTTACAGGCAATACAGAGGCAGTTTTTGTTTGTTTGTTTGTTTGTTTTCTGAAGACAGGGTCTTGCTCTGTTGCCCAGGCTGGAGTGCAGTGGTGCGATCATAGCTCACTGCAGCCTTGACTTCCTGAGCTCATACTCCCAAAGTGCTAAGATTACATACCCAGCCTATGATTACATACCCAGCCTAAAAGGCAATTCTTGACAGAATTTCTAAGAAATTCAACTATATGAAAAGATGTTCAATCTCACTAACGATCAGGGAAATGTATCACACCCGTCAGACTGGCAAAGATAAGTAAGTCTGAAAAGATGTGGAATCTGATAAATCTGGTAAGATTTTTCACAGATGTGGAAAAATGGAAAAGTACAAATTGTATGTATGGCACTCTGAAGAGCAATTTGGCAGTAACTATTAAGGCTGAAGTGGCACATACCCGTAGCCCCACAAATCTGGTGTTCACAAGGACACACATACAAGAATCATCCTAGCCATGAACAGCAAAAAAAGGATACAAACCATAGCCACTATTTTTCTACAAGGATATGGAAACAAATTGGTTTATGTTCATATAGCAGAATGCTATAAAGTGGAAACAACAACAAAAAAAAACACACCAAAAAACCCCCACGAGACCTACACTTAGCACCAGGAACCGGTGTCAATAATGATCAGTGAAAAGAAAAATAAAAAGATCTGTTAGGTATATAATTTAAATAAATTGTTAAAACACCAAAACCAACAGTATGTACTGCTGAACACATGCATATATGTGTATATATGCACACATATATGTTATGCACATAGAAAAGTTATTCACGAATGCCTGAAATGATACACATCACTATCAAGACAAGGGGTTGCCTCTCAGGAAGAAGGGGTGAAGAAGTTAGAAAGTGAAGCTTTCGCTATATCTACAATGTTTTATTTCTTCAAAATGTGGTAAAATGTTTGATGTTTCATTATTTAAATATTTAAAAATTTGCTTCCCTATTCTCCTTAAGCTTTTATAGCCTGCATTCCCCTTAAGACTTTACTACAGCTGGCAGGATACAATAGAATCACTACATTTCATTCTTAACTACAAAAAAACTAACCTTAATTCATTTTATTTTGCCCATTTGTATCTTGGATGCAGCAATTTTTTTTGACAAACCTCAATAAATCTATAGAATTTTCACTAACATCTTTATCACAGGGTGGGCAGCTGGCAACTTCTCCACCCCCAAGCCATTAAACTCAGTGTCTGCCTCTGTGACTGTACTGGTCACATGATGGTGGTGTGTAGTGTGGTGTGGTGTGGTTACAATCCCCTACTCAAATGTTTCTAGATCAGTTGCTTGAAAAGGGCAACTGCCCTCCACTATGGTGGCTGGGCACCCAGCTTGATGCCACGCAAGAGATGCCCACTCCCTTCCACCTAGTGCCTCTACCAAGGTGCCTTTACGTATGTCGGGCTTTCATACATTAATTTTTATCTTATGCAAAGGGGAAACAGACACGAAATGCTGGCTCCTTAGACACTCGCCTCCTCACTTATAATCAGACTGTGGTCCTGAGTCCTCACCAGAAAATTCTTTATCCGGAATGATCCCCCAGTGACAAGTCAGGCTTATGCAACAAGAATTTCATAATTCTGAGAAAACTGGGTCCGAAAGTAAACAGCAGAAATTACAAATTTATCCAATAGAACATCTCTAATATTATTCTAACCTTTTAAAAATAAGAGTGATGAACTATTGTTTACTGTTTTCCTTAAAAAAAAACAAAACAAAACAAAACAAAACAAAACAAAACAAAACAAAACAAAACTTCTTGTTTTAGAATAGTTACGGATGTAGTTACAGATATACAAAAAGTTATTTCCCTTTACATTCCTGGGGTACATCTGCCACAACTCAGGAGCCAATGTTCCTTACATCATTATGAACTGAAGTCCACATTTTATTTGGATTTCCCTGGTTTGTACTTCACGTCCTGTTTCTGTTCCACAAACCCATCTAGGATACCACATGGCTTTTAGTCCTCACTTCTCCTTAGGATCTTCTAGACTGCAACTGTTTCTCCTACTTGCCTTGTTTTTTTGGCAACAGTTTCACTCCGGCACTCTGCTGGAGTGCGCTGGTAAGGTCTCACTCACTGCAACCTCCACCTCCCAGGTTCAAGCGATTCTCCTGCCTCAGCCTCCTGAGTAGCTGGGATTACAGATGTGCGCCACCACGCCTGGCTAATTTGTGTGTTTTCAGTAGATATGGGGTTTCACCATGTTGGCCATGCTGGTCTCAAACTCCTGACCTCAGGTGATCTGCTCACTTTGGCCTCCCAAAGTGCTGGGATTACAGGCATTGAACCAACAAGTCCAGACAACTTGCCTTGTTTTTAATGCCCTTAACAGATCTGAGGAATACGGGTCAGATATTTTGTAAAATGTTCCTCAAGTTGGGGCTGTCTGCAATTAGACTGAGCTGATGGGTTCTTGGGAGAAAGGCCACAGAGGAAAAGCACTGTCCTCCCCACATCCCAGTCTCAGGAGGACTTGCCCCTGACCTTCCTCACCTGGCTGCAGTCAGGTTTCTCCATGGTCAAGCTCCTCTTTCTCAACCCTGTTTCCATAGCGTACAACTGGGAAGGGAGTCACTGCATGCAGCTCACACTTAAGAGCTGGAATGACCACCTGCCTCCCGAGGGAGGGGCATCTACGTCAATGACAGGGAATTCTTCTGCACAGGATGTGTCTATTCCTACCCACCTGTTTACTCAACCATTTATGTACATCAGTGTGGACACACGGGTATTTTATACTTTGGGACATAATTCTGTATTGCACTATTTATTTTGTTGCTCAAACTCCCGCAGCCTTCCCCCCTGAGCCTCTGTGGTGGGCTCCCATGTCCTGCTGCCACACCCCAAGTTTCATTTCTTGAGCACTTCTTTACTTGCCGGCCCTATGAGTCATTCCAGGATCACTTTATTCCCCATCCCAGTCCTAGACTACAGTGATAATTTCTCTAGTTCTTTTACTTAGAGAAAGGTATCAGAAACCAAGATTTGGGTGATAGGTGAACTGCTTTAATTTTGTAAATAACTTTTTTTCCTGATTTCAAAAATTTACTATAGAAAATTAGAAATACACAGGGAAAAAAACAAAACAAAAAAATCAATCATAGCCTTATCGCTAGATATAAGCATTATTATTTTGATGTTTATTTTCCAGTATTTAAAAATACAGATATTATTTTTATAAAATTGGAATCATGGAAGTCTACTGTTGATATAATTTAACCTTTCTATTAAATGACTATAATAAAATATTTAAAGGCTGCCTAGCGTTTCATATTGGATGGAATTAGTAGAATTCCACTGAATTCTCTATTGTTTATGCAGAAAATAGAATTCTGACTATTGACAATCCTCTTTGTATAAAAATTTTAGGCACTTAAAGCTTTTGGGCACACACTCTATAAACCTTATTTGTGCACCAGCATGTGCTCATTCTTTTAAGAGAGGCTTATTCTAGGAATACGGACAGTTCGGTATTAGGAGATTCATTACTGAGTCACCATTTCAAAGGATCGAAAGAGAAAAGGCATATTTTTATTGGTGTTGCTGCGACTAAATCTAAAAAAAAATCAATATTCATTTTAAAATTTCTGATTATGGAAGTTGTTAAACAAAGACAAAATTATAAATAAAAATGTGATGAATCTGTACCATCTAGTTTCAATAACTGATTGCTGGCATCTTGCCAATCTTGTTTCATGTATTCTCCTAACTTAAACTTGCTTGATTTTTGCAGACATGTCTTATTCAAATTAGGATCCAAATGAGATGTACATTTCATATTTGGTCGCTAAGTCTCTTAAGTCTCTTTTAATCTATAATAGCTCTTCTTTCTTTCCAGTTGCCCATCATGCATGATCTGTTGAAGATACCAGACCATCTGCCTTGCAGAATCTCTCATAGCATGGACTACACAGAGGACTTTCTGGTGATGTAGTTTATCATAATGTCCCTATGTCCTTCATGTTTCTTGTGAACTGGGAGTGAGATCTAGAAAAGAGTTGCTTGGCCTCTGTACTCTTGACATTTGGGGCAATTCTTCACTGCGGGGGCTTGTCTGAGGCGCTGCAGATTGTCCAGCAACATCCCTGGCCTCTACTCACTAAATGCCAGTAGCACTCTCTCCAACTCAGTTGTGACAAACACAGTAAAGTCTCCAGACGTTGCCAAATGGCCAAATGTCCTCTGAGGGGGCAAAAGCACCCTTAGCTGGGAACCACTGATCTACAGGTTTCATTAGATTCAAGGTCAGATTTAACTTTTTTTTCAAGTATATACCATGGGTATAGCTGGGTATTTCCTATTGCCATACTCAGGAGGCACTTAAAGCAAACCAACAACACCTAACGCAATATACATTCTGAATAAAACTTCTCTACAAAATAGGGTAGATGGATAATTCTTCAATATCATAAAAATACAACTTTCTCAACTCTAAAACTAGTATCAAGCTTAATTAGGAAACACCAGAAGCATTTCCATTAAGCTCAAGAACAGAACAAGGGCATTTACTATCCCCACTATTATGCAGTGTTTCGGAGGTACCAGCTAGGACAATCAGACAAGAGAAAGAAAGAAGAGGTATAGGCCAGGTGTGGTGGCTCATGCCTGTAATCCCAGCACTTTGGGAGGCTGAGGTGGGCAGATCACTTGAGGTCATGAGTTAGAGACCAGCCTGGCCAACGTGGTGAAACCCTGTCTCTACTAAAAATACAATAATTAGCTACACATGGTAGCAGGCACCTATTATCCCAGCTACCTAGGAGGCTGAGGCATGAGAATCTCTTGAACCCAGAAGGCAGAGGTTGCAGTAAGTTGAGATCACACCACTGCACCACACTGCACTCCAGCCTGGGTGACAGCACAAGACTCTATCTCAAAAAAAAAAAAAAGAAAGAAGAGGTATAAACAGAAAGGAAATATGAGAAAATGATTTGCAGATAATTAATGATACGCTTTAACAATCTAACTGTTATTAAAATTATTATTAAAATTAAAAACTGTTGCCGGGCGCAGTGGCTCACGCCTGTAATCCCAGCACTTTGGGAGGCCGAGGCGGGTGGATCATGAGGTCAAGAGATTGAGACCATCCTGGTCAACATGGTGAAACCCCGTTTCTACTAAAAATACAAAAAATTAGCTGGGCATGGTGGCGCATGCCTGTAATCCCAGCTACTCAGGAGGCTGAGGCAGGAGAATTGCCTGAACCCAGGAGGCAGAGGTTGTGGTGAGCCGAGATCACGCCATTGCACTCCAGCCTGGGCAACAAGAGCGAAACTCTGTCTCAAAAAAAAAAAAAAAAATTAAAAACTGTTACAAATAATCACTCAAAGCCACAAAACTAACATTCCATACAGATCAACAACTTTCCTATATGGAAACAATATTAAAATGCTAGATAAATGCTAGCAAGAAGGAAAAAACACAATTTATAATAGCAAGGGAAAAAATATACAAAAACAAGCCTACAATGAATATGTGTGTGTGTGTGTGTGTGTGTGTGTGTGTGTGTGTGTGCGCGCGCGCGCGCGCGCATGCATGTGCATGGTCCTTGTATTGCATGGTTCTGAGCTGTATGAATTTCAGTTACTATGGCTTAGTTAAACATTATCAGTCCCCCGACAGTGTGGTTCAAATTTCAGTTATTAACTACTATGGGAATACGAACTGTGAGTAACTGAAGAGAACAAACTTCACTGGCAGCTCTTGTCTACTATGTAAACACGGATGCACCATGCCCAGTGACTAAGCAAGCCTTTCAAAGCTGGTGACTGGTCATTGTGCTATGCAGTTCACTCCCAGACAGCAAAACATGTAGTTATGCTGCCTCCTTATCTCCCAGTGTTAAACCTGTAGGACATGTTACAAAAATCGATAGTCACAAGAGAGGAACTGGCCAACAAAATCAACGTGCAGCAAAAACCCAAAAAGTGGTCATGCTGGAAGCAAAATTAGACACAAATGTAAATCAGTTGTAGAACAAATAAACAGTTGGCCACAGGAATGTTGATACTGTACTGCTGCCACTGAAGAAAACTTGGGATATGCAGCCAGAGGATCTTAGTGAAAGTGAATGTAATGAGGAGGTATGCAGTTCCTGAAGGAAGTTAGGCTGGCAAAAAAGTTTGCATTAAAGGAACTCTTGGAGACATTTCATGATGATGACCCCATAATTACTCAGAAAAGACAACTGACCACTTGGCAAGGCATAGGAAAATGCTCATTCTAGACTGTAAAGGACATTAACGAGAAGGCAAGCACCGTTTAAACCACTTGATAAGTCTCTTACAAAGAGACAAAACATTTTATTTCTCAAAGTTTCTAAGTTTTAAATTATAGTGTAGCATGATCTGAATGTACGTGCCCCTCCACCCCAAATTCCTATGTTGAAACTTAACCCCAAAGGGATTGTATTACGTGGTGAGGCTTTGGACGGTGACTAGGTCATGAGGGCAGAGGCCTTGTGAATGGGATTAATGCCCTTATAAGAGGCTCAGGGGAGTGTTATTGCCCCTTCCAGCATGACAGGATGCTGCAAAAAGATGTTATTTATGAAGTAGGGAACAGGCCCTCATCAGACACCAAAGCTGCTGACAGACACCTTGATCCTGGACTTCCTAGCCTCCAGAACCATGAGCAACACATTTCTGTTATTCATAAATTACCCAGTCTAAGGCATTTTGTTATAGCAGCCTGAATGGACTAAGAAACAGTACCACAGTTTGGATGTGGTCTGTCATCATCAAAACTAATGTTGAAATTTGATCCCCAATGTGGCTGTACTGCAAGATGAGGCCTCGTGGTAGGTTTCTGTGTTTGGGGGTGGATCTTTCATGAATGGGATGTTGGTGCTGTTGTCTCGGTGGTGAGTGAGTTAGTTCCTGCTCTCCCAAGACTGGACTGGTCCTCAGAATGAATTAGTTCTCCTGAGAGTGAGGTGTTACGAAGCCAGGATCACCCCTCAGTTCTTCCCTTCTTGTTCGCATGTGTCCCCCCCTTTTTTGACCTTCTCTGCCATGTGACGCAGCACAAAAACTCTCACCAGAAGCCAGGGCCAGGCCCTCAAACTTTTTGGCCTGCAGAAATGACAGCTGAATAAATGCCTTTTCTTCATTTGGAGTGTTGTGGGTTATCTGGTTTGCTATGCTATCAGAGCCTCTTGCTTGTGGATTGTTAGTCTGAATTACTGAGCCAATTCCTGTCCATTTAACTGGTCAGCAAATGCTCTCTCTCTATTTAAACCTTTTTCTGATTATGTAATCTATATTCCTTGCACAAAAATGGAATATAGGCAAGTATAAAGATAAATTCTAAAAAATTACTTGCATAGCTTCCTGGTCTTTTTTAATGTACATATGTAGATCTGAAGCAAAAGTAGAATCATACTATAGATTTTTAATCCTGCTTTTGACAATGTTCCATGAGTATTTTCTCAAGTTAAAAATTATGCATTTTCAATGGGGTATAATGTTCCATCCTATGAAAATATCATAATTTAACCACTCTACTAAGTAGCATAGAGCCAGAATGTTTTTGATCTTTTTGACATCATAAACAATACTATAACAAATTGTACATTAATGTAAATGCATTGCAGATTATTCTTCAGGATAGAGTTCATTTTCCCTTAAGACTCCTTAAGAATAATAAAGAATGAACACTCCTAGTTGGGACACAGAACATGACCAATATACATTTAAGATCCCCTGTGTGCCTGACCTCGACTGCCTTCCCTTCTTTCCAGAGGTAAAAAGTTCCTGGGCTATGGGGCACAGCCATTTTTAAGTCTCTGATCTGTATATGTAGCACAAAGAAAAAGGAGAAATGATAGAAAGTATGTATTGACAGTATGGTAAGGGCATAAAAACAGAAACGCAGATCCATAGAACAGGATAAAGGGCCCAGTAATAAATCTAAACATACATAGTCAATCAACATTTGACAAGGGCACCAAGAGGACATAATGGAGAGAGAACAGTCTCTTCAATAAATGGTGCTGGAAATACTGGATATCCACATGCAAAACAATTAAATTGGACACGTATCTTACACCATCCACAAAAATCAACTCAAAATGGATAAAACACCTGAATGGAATACCAGAAACCACCAAATTCCTAAAGAGGATACAGGGAAAAATCTCGCTGCTGTGGCAATGATTTTTTGGATATGACACCAAAAGCTCAGGCTACAAAAGCACAAATAAATAAACGGACAACATCAAAGTAAAAAACTACACAGCAAACGAAACAATCAACAAAATGAAAGGGCAATCGAAGGACTGCGAAAAAATATTTGCAAACCACGTATCTGATAAGGGGTTAAAATCCAAAATTTATGAAGAATACTTACAACTCAATAGCAGAAGGACAAATCACCCCATTTAAAAAACTGGCAAAGGACCTGCACAGATTATTTCTTCAAAGACATAAAAACTGTAACAGCGATATGGAAATGTGTGCAACGTCACTAATCATCAGGGAATACAAATTAAAACTACTATGAAATGATAACCTGTTAGGATGACTATTATCAAAGACAAAAGAGAGAAAAAATGTTGACAAGGGTGTAGCGAAAAGGAAATCACACTATCGTGTTGATTGGTAAGGCCATGAAAAATAGTATGGAAGTTCCTAAAGAAATTAAAAATAGAACTACTACATGACGCAGAAGTCCTCTTCTGCATAGGAGACGAAATCGCCAGCTCACGAAGGTATCTGTATTCCCATGCTCAGTGCAGCATTCCTCACAACCAAGGTATGGAAACAACCTAAGTGTCCACTGATGGATAAATGGGTAAAGAAAATGTGGCGTGCATGCGCTTGCGTGCGCGCGCGCGCGCGCGCGCACACACACACACACACACACACACACACACACACACACTCATTCCACCTTAAAAAAGGAGATCCTGCCTTTTGCCACAACACGGATGGGCCTGGAGGTCTCATACTAAGTGAAATAAGCCAGACACAGAAAGACAAATATTGCTCAATCTTACTTAAAAGTCAAATACACAGAGAGAGAGAGAGAGAGAGAAAGAGAGAGAGAGAAAGAGTGGTTACCAGGGGCTTGGGGTGGGGAAGGAGAGAAAAGATTCCAGAATACAAAGCAGGAGGTATTTAGGATGAACTTGTCTAGCGATCTAATGCACAGCACGAGGGCTACAATCAAATTGTGCTGTATTAGGAATTTTTGTTAAGTAGATTTTAGCTGCTTTTGCCACAAAAAAGTATATATGATATGCTCATTTGCTTCACTATAGCAACCATTTTACTCTCTATATCCTATTACATCATATTATTAACCTCCAATATAAACAACAGAATTTATTAAAAAACAAAACAAAAACATAAAAAAATATGTTTTGAAACAGAGGCTATGTCTAACAAATCATTTCTAACAGCCTCAACAACAGACCAGCAACGACCATATTTCCACTTAGGATAAACTGCTCCTTCCCATCCTGCCCCATCCATTGGGCAAAAAAAGTCTACACCAAAACGAAACCACACTGACAAAAGAACTGCCACGGCATGAGTGCATTTATCACACCACCTGTCACGATTCTGCTTTGCTTCCTTGGTGGAACTGCTGGCTACTCCTGATGACAGGGCCATTTGGGACTCAGTTATTCAAGCCTATCAAGGCAAAGTCATACACATGACATGGGGAAAGAAGTGAACACCCTAACAGCGTGACCGCTGGACTCCTAGAGTGGCTTACAAATACGGCCGATGCTGGACCCAGGCTTTGGAATGCCCAAAGCAGCATAATTTCTGTGCTAACCAATAAAAGCCTACCCATATTTGTATAAAAAATGATTTCTTCCCAGTGTAAGGAAGCTACTTTGGCAACCCAAAGAAAGCCAATGTAGAAACCTAAGGCTTCTTACAACTCAGCTAAAAAGTCTGAGACCGAATTTTTCTACAGACTTTCTCCTACTGCTAGTAAGTCAGCTATCTCATCTCAGAACCCAAAGGAGATAAGGATGCTGGTTTATAAACACCCATTCCCTGGCCTGGGACTTTACTTGGTTAGTTTCTAGGTCAACTGCCTTGAGGGCATAGATGAAAGAAAGCAGCTGGATGTCTACAAGATTTGGTATGACCTGAGTCTGGTTTGAACACATACACAATGACTTGAACAGAAATTTTACAATAGAGCTTATCTTACAATATTCATTTTCTGTGCTTTTAAAGAAATAACCAAGGCCTGCCCTCACCCCCGCAAACAGCCACTTCAAATTTTGTGATGAACCTGAGAGATCTTTATGCCACTGGGAAAAACAAACTCTTTCAGTTCATCTCTTCAAAACAAAATATACATTTTTTTCTCCTGATGAAACTATCTCCTTCACTATTTTCCTTAAACAAATTCAGGCTTTTTAAAGACTTACGTTTTTCCCCCAGCCAACACACTGGTTAAAGACTCAAGATGCCTACAGATGAAAAAAGTCTGAAGCCTGTAACTCTTGTGGAAGTGATGGGCTGTGACTTCCAAGATTAGGACATAAAAGGCAACACATCTTTTGCCTACTTCTTACCTAAGAAGCTCATTTCTGGAACTAGCAGACCTGCAAAATCCACGAGGAGAAACCATGTATATGTTCCAGCTGAGGCCCAACCAACAGCTAGCACAGCCACCAGCCTATGATGAGGCAGCCTTCCGAGACTGCAGCTCTCAGCTGTCTGGGTCACCCCCAGCCTTCAAGCCTTCCCTGATGAGACCCCAGACTGTATCGACAGAGACAAGCCATCTCTACTATGTCCTTTCCAAATTGCTGACTGACCCACAGAATCCCTGAGCATAATGAAATCGCTGCTGTTTCACACCCTGATGTGAGGTGGGCTGGCATGCAGCAGCAGTACACTTCATAAAGAGATCTTCCTGGTGTAGCACAAGCAGGCAGGATGGCACAGTTTTAGGAGCAAGGGTTCAAGCCCCAGTTCTGCCACTTGTTAGACATGGGGAAACTTATTTGAGCTGGCCCAGCCTCTGTTTCCACATCTACAAAACTGGGGTAGTAATATTCCTAAGTACAGGGCTGCTGTGAGGACTGAGCTGACACATATTGAGTGCTCAGCACGCCACCTGGCCCGCAAACAATCTTCTCAAAAATATCAGCTATTACCATCATTTCTAATATACTTACATTTATATAAATCCCATACAATGACTGACCACACTGAGAGGCAACCTTATCATTTCCATTGCAAACTGGCATTCCCACTGATGAAAGCCTTTCTGGAATGCTTTCTGTTAGATTTTTTTTTTTTTTTTTAGCTTGAGTGCCATATTAGTAAACCAGGCTCAGTAATACCTAAGCACACACAGTTGATGTACCATCCCAGCACACATTCTTATTTCTGTATCATCCATCGTCTACCTTACTCAACAGACTTTCAAAAAATCAAAACCAATTTCAGAATATAAAGACACAAAAGTCCTAAACACAAAGAAAAGATTAATGCATTTGACTATATTAAACTAGAAATGTCTGTTCATCAAAATACATCATTAAGAAAATAGAAAAGCAAGCCATAGTTTAGATGACATTGGCAATATGCTCACAAAAGCCTTGTACTAAGAATACATAATTTGGTAAGAAAACAGCAGATGATACAGTTTGGATAGTTGTCCTTCCAAATCTCATGTCCAAATTTGATCCGCAATGTTGGAGGTAAAGCCCGGGGAGAGGTGACTGGGTCATAGGGACAGATCCCTTATGAATGGCTTGGTGTAGCCATTCATGAATAATGAGTTCTTTCTCTGTTACTGCAAGATATGACTGTTAACAAGATCCTGGTACCTCCTTCCCTCTCTCTTGCTCCGTGTCTCACAATGTGACACATCTGCTCCCGCTTCACCTCTGTCATGACTGGAAGCCTCCTGAGGCCCTCACCAGAAGCAGAGGACAGCTTGCAGAACCATGAGTCCAATAAACCTCTTCTTTATAAATTACCCAGCCTCAGGTATTCCCTTATAATAATGCTAACTAATAGACAATCCAAAAAAGTGGGCAATAGCCCATAAACAAATGCAATGATGCTCAACCTCATAAATTAGCAAGGAAACCACAAACGAAACCACAATAATACACTGCTATACATCTACCAAATTGATAAAGATTAAAGACTGACAACACAAAGTGCTGGTGAGGATATGAATGGGTACAACCATTTGGGAAAACTGTTGACACTGTCTACCAAAGCTGAACATATATAAAGGTCCAATTATCAAGAAATTCCACTCCTAGGTATAAACCCAATGGAAATGCACTCATTTCATATATGCGCCCAAAAACATGTAAAAGAATGTTCAAAATGGTATCAATTCATATCAGGGAGGAAAACCTTGCAATAACCCAACTGTCTATCCACAGCAGATTGAAAACATTGTGGTAATAGAATGCTATACAGCAATGAAATGCATTTGTGCTATGTTGAATTATATATACATGCACACACACACACGTTGAGTGAAAAAATCTAAACATAAAGTAGAATATGTACTGTTGATTCCATTTTTATTAAGTTCAAAACCAGGAAAAACTAATTGATAATGTTAGAAGTCAATACAGTGGTTATCAGAAAGAGGGGAGGGGTGGTTAATGACAGGACGGCCCAAGAAGGGGTGTTGCTGAGGGCTGATAATGGCTTGTGGTACAAGCAGAGGTTTAATTCGTGATTATTCATCAGCTGTACCTTTGGGATTTACGCAATTTTCAGGAGCTATGCTAATATCAATTACAAAATCTATTAAAAAAATTTAGAGGGAGGGAGGGAGAGAGGGAGACTTAAGAGACTCTCTTAATACAGTGGCTGGACCTTGTTTGGTTCTCGATATGAAAAAGCTACCTCTAAAAGTATATTTTGCAACAATTAGGGAAAAATGGGTGTTTTTGGACTGGGCATTAAAAAAATTCAACTTAACATTGGGCAGCTATTCTATTTAAGAAAGAAAAAGCATAATAATACCACTACATATTTATTTTCAAGAATAAAACTTACATAAAAAACTTATAGAATCAGACCCATTTTATAGATGGAAAAAACTGAGGGATGTGGACAACTATCAGTCAATATTTACTAAGCACCTACTATGCGCCAGGCAGCGTGTGGAGTACTTTATCCCAAAGCCCATGTACTTCTCCTTGACATCATGCTGTCCCCCGCCACAGCGTAGTTTCAGAACCTAAGCACAGTATAGCTATGTTTCTAAGGGAAAATGAGTTCCATGCCACATGGTTAGAAATAAACTGATTCCCTCAGGACAATGCTTTGTTCTCCCATCTTGTTCTCTACAAAAGTGGTAGTGGGAGATGTCAGTCAGGGCAGGTCCAATACTGCAACATTCAACTAAACCAAGGACCATCTAATAATATGAAAACTTTTGAGTGGAACTTTTCAGTAAAACTTTGGGGTCAATGTTATAAATGTCAGGTATAATCTCTCACCTTATACAAAAATCAACACCAGATGGATTAAAGGCTTAAACCTAAGACCTGAAACTATAAAAATTCAAGAAGATGGTCTGGCACGGTGGCTCATGTCTGTAGTCTCAGCGCTTTGGGAGGCCGAGGCGGGTGGAACACAAGGTCAGGAGTTCGAGACCAGCATGGCCAAATGGTGAAACTCCCTCTCTACTAAAAATACAAAAATTAGCCAGGAGTGGTTGTGTGCACCTGTAATCCCAGCTACTCAGGGGGCTGAGGCAGGGGAATTGCTTGAACCTGGGAGGTGGAGGTTGCAATGAGCTGAAATCGCACCACTGCACTCCACCCTGGGCGACAGAGCAAGACTCCATTAAAAAAAAAAAATTCTAGGAGATAAGTTTGGAAAAACCTTCTAGACATGGGTTAGGCAAGGATTTCATGACCAAAAACCCAAAAGCAATTGCAATAAAACCAAAGATAAATAGCTGGTACCTCATTAAACTAAAGAGCTTTTGCATGGCAAAAGGACCAGTCAGAGCAAACAGACAACCCACATAGTGGGAGAAAATCTTCACGATTTGTACATGTGAAAAAGGACTAATATCCAGAATCTACAACAAAAACAAATCAGCAGGAAAAAAAAAAACAATCCCATCAAAAAGTGGGCTAAGGACACGAACTGACAATTCTCAAAAAGAGATATACAAATGGCCAACAAACATATGAAAAAAATCACTAAATGATGAGGGAAATGCAAATCAAATGCCACATCACTAATAATCAGAGAAATGCAAATCAAAATCACAGTGTGATACCTTACTCCTGTAATAATGGCCACAATCAAAGAATCAAACAACAGTAGATGTGGTGTGGATGCGGCGATCAGGCAACACTTCTACACTGCTGCGGAATGTAAACTACCACAGCCACTATAGAAAACAGTGTGGAGATTCCTTAAAGAACTAAAAGTAGAACTACCATTTGATCTAGCAATCCCACTCCTGGGGATATACCCAGAGGACAAGAAGTCATTATTTGAAAAAGATACTTGCACATGCATGCTTACAGCAGCACAATTCACAATAGCAAAATCGTGGAACCAACTCAAATGCTCATCAATCAATGAGAGGATACAGAAACTCTGGTATATATATATGTACAATGTTATACTACTCAGCCATAAGAAGGAATGAATTAACAGCATTCACAGCAACCTGGATGAGACTAGAGACTATTATTCTAAGAGAAGGAACTCAGGAATGGAAAACCAAACATTGTATGTTCTCACTGATACATGGGAGCTAAGCTACGAGGACGCAAAGGCGTAAGAATGATACAATGGACTTTGGGGACTTGGGGGAGGGAGGTGGACAAGGGATAAAATACAACAAATAAGGTGCAATATATACTGCTCGGGTCATGGGTGCACCAGGTTCTCATAAATCACCACTCAAGAACTTACTCAAGTAACCAAACATCACCTGGACCTCAATAACTTATGGAAAAACAAAATTTAAAAAAGAAAAAAGAAATGTCAGGTGTAACTATAATTGGTGTATGGTTTACACAGAATAAAAACAAAGTTATTAATAGCTGCAGTGGTAGGGACTGGGATGGAATGATGTCATTTTAATCTTTCCTGGTCCTTCCATAGGAACGGAAAATGGCTCTTTTCCTTCGGGGTAAGAACAGGGTTTCTGAGATGACCTGACAACTTCATGAGCAGAAAAAGGGAACAAGCCCCTTCCATGCACCCAGTAACACGCTGGGTGCTTCATAATTATAATCTCACTTAATCTTCACAAAGCCTTATGAGTGGGGAAGTATTCACCTCAGTTTCATATGAGGAAAGAGGCTTACTGTGGCACAACATTCCCAAGGTCACCAGTGGGGCACAGGAAATGTGTGGTCCAGGCCTGGGATGCTCCCAAGGCACTAGACTGACTCCAAAGCAGCCAGACATAGCACAGGGACCTCAACAGTGACAGCATTCTGCCTGGGCCCTGCATCTTTCCTGTAAAATGAGCTTTGTCTGCCTACCCTAGGACAGAATTAATTCTTTGTTTCCCTAGTGTTTAGAGGTCATAGCCTTTTAGTACTTTTCTTTGGTTAGATAATGAATTATTGAGAAGGTAAAAGCTGGACCCAGTAACTACCAGACAGCTACCACTTACTGGCTGTTTATTATGTGCTGGTACCTTATATGGTATTTCATTTCATCTTCATAAGCTTAATATCCTCATTCTGTTGATGACAAAACCAAGCACAGAGAGGTGAAACAGTTTGCCCAAGGTCACAAATCCCACAAGTGAGAGAGCTCAGATTCAATCCCAGGACTATCTGCCCCCAGAATCAGGGATCCATGAAGCTGTACTGCTCAGACCACAAAAATGGGGTTACTGAAGGACTGGAATGACAGCATGAAAATAAAGGCAAGAGAAAGGAACAGGTTTCACCACTACAGAAAACCTATGATGTAACAGCCACAGTAAAATAAACCTTTTGTGCCCTTGTACAAAGTTTAGAAGTTGTGCAAAGGGCCTTCTAGTTCTGTAAGAATTCAATTCACTAATTGTAAGCATGTTTCATAACGAAATGTAGGGAATGAGAAATGCATAGGGTATGGCAGGAACTCTGAGAAACCAAGTCCAGACTCTGACCGTAAGTGCACTAGGTAACGAAACTGAATGAAGCAGACATGAAATGAGCCAGAAAAACTCCTGTGATCCTTGGATTAAGTCAGACATTATGAAGCCTATGCTTACCGGCTCAGCTTAAGGCACACGGTATAGGACAATGAGGAGCAAGTCCTTGAAACATCCTGGTATAGAACATGTTAATCCATAATGCTCTATGACCACAAATCCCATGAAGACAAAGGATGGTGAGTATTTAAAGGTTAAAAGGAGAGCCACGAGATTAGAAAATAAGAGGTATGAGGAAAAACTGATAATAAGTGCAAAGAGGGAGGTATGACGAAATTTTTTTCTAAGGCATAAACACACCAAACCCAGTGACAAAGTGGAGTGTGAATAAATTTGGAAAATAACAGACTGAGACTTCTTTGATGTTACACAAAGAGGATTCTCATATGATGTTGCCCACTGGTAGGAAGACCCCAGGACAACTGCAACAAATCCTGAGTCTGAATATTTTAAGAACGTAAGAAAACATCCCTGAGACACTGACAGCTATCAAAATGAATCTTTAAGCTGCAAGACAGATCTAATAAAGCAGATATAAAACCTTCCTCTACAAAACCAGAATCACCAACCTTTTTCAGACATTTATTCTAAGTATTTGAGGGTTTACTTGCTCACCGCTTGTTTACAAGTTCCATGAGAGCAAAGATGTCTGTTTTGTTATGACTGTAGTCCAAGAACCTAGCACGGCCCCTGAAGTATAATATTTGCTCAATAAATATTTATCCTTGAATGAAAGAACAATCTAATTCTGGACCCAGAGAAATGCTATTTTCTTGTTACCTCTATCACATGAATCTGGCACAGCATGCCTAAATTCAAGGATACCAAAAATATAAAGGCAAAGCTTCCTCCTCCTATCAGGTAGTATTCCCTGTTTCCATCACATTCTCCTAAACATTTCCCAGTGTAAATCACGAATGGATATATACTCAGTTCCACTTACTATTCCTTATTTAGTAATTTATGGCACTGAGTTATGGTTAATAACGGCCTTCATTATGCTCTGTGAACAAATTTCTTAGGGATTCTAGTTTTGAAAATATTTGAAATAAAAATAGACTGGTTGGGCATGATGGTTCGTATCTGTAATCTCAGCACTTTGGGAGGCTGAGGCGGGCGGACACTTGAGGCCAGGAGTTCAACACCTGGCGAAACCCTGTCTCTAATTAGCTAGTCATGGCACATGCCTGTGGTCCCAGCTACTTGGGAGGCTGAGGCATGAGAATCACTTGAGCCTGGGAGGTGGAGGTTGCCATGAAGTGAGATCATACCATTGCACTCCAGCCTGGGCGAAAGAGTGAGACTCTGTCTCAAAAAAAAAAAACAAAAAAAGAAAAATAAATGAAAAAAAAAAAAAAATAATAAACAGAGACACTGAGTACTGAGAGGTCAAACACCTTCCACAGAGTTTTAAGACTCTACAGGCCGGGCGCAGTGGTTCACGCCTGTAATCCCAGCACTCTGGGAGGCCAAGGTGGGCAGATCATGAGGTCAGGAGTTCGAGACCAGCCTGGCCAACATGATGAAACCCTGTCTCTACTAAAAATACTAAAATTAGCCAGGCGTGGTGGCGGATGCCTGTAATCCCAGCTACTCAGGAGGCTGAGTCAGAAGAATCACTTGAAACCGGAAGGTAGAGTTTGCAGCGAGACGAGATTGTGCCATTGCACTCCAGCCTAGGGAACAAGAGTGAAACTCTGTCTCAAAAAAAAAAAAAAAAAAAAAAAACTCTACAAACAGATGTACTGTCTGAAGAGTGATTCTAGGTAAGCCTGCTGGTTAGAAAATTAAGCACATATTAACTATTCAAAACCATACATAGATCACCACACTATGGGATTAAACAATGACCTTTTATGACAGTCTGTCAGGTTTTCAGTAAGATTAACAGAATAATCTTTGATACTTACTTGTATCATATCTATAAATCTGGGGAGAGAGTTAAAACCTGAAAAGTTTTGACAAGGGGGTGAAAGAGTTCATGCCCATGGCCTAGCACTATCAAGTCATAGTAACAAGGTTAGGTCTGATGTCGGAACCTGATGTTCCATTGTAGCTGCAAACAGAATAAACTGTTCAGTGACAGCTGGACCAACTCTGTAAAACATCTACATTGACTCTACATAAACAACAAGCAATTTACTCTTAAGAGGCAAAGTTTATTTAAGAAAGAATGATTTTTATTTATCAGCTCATCTGAATTGACTGCGAATGCCTGTATTTTCTGAAATACATATTTGAATTTGCTTTTGGGAAAAATCAAGTAACAAAATTAAATGACTTATTCTATACATACTAGCTTAATTTTGAAAAATGGACTCTTTCATAGGAAAGTTTACTGCTTTTAAGTTTTAACGATCTTTTGCTGGAATACTGAGTACTTTACTGCCAAATTACTGAAATGCACTATAAGGCACTAAAAATTGCTATGAAATTTATACCCATATGAAATAAAAACATAAAACTGACAGATATAGACAACTTCCTATATATCAACTAGACAAAATGCCTACTGTCCTAAGACTAAAGCTTAAAGTTCACACTCCTTAACAAACGAAACAAGACTTATAAAACTAGTGAGGTGCAGTGGCTCATCCCTGCAATACCAGCACTTTGGGAGGCCAATGTGGAGGATCCCTTGAGGCCAGGAGTTCAAGGTCGCAATGAGCTATGATCACACCACTGCACTCCAGCCTGGGCAATACAGCAAGACCCCAACTCAAAAAATAAATAAATATATAAAAAAACCAAAAAAAATAAAACCAGTTAGTGAAAGTTTCTTCATTCTTAACCTGTGTTTAATAAGCGGTATACATTTTAAATTATTTCATTTTATTTCTTTACTATAACACATTTTAATACAAGCATCAAAATTCTAGAATCATAGCACTTACCTGTACGGCTTATCAGAGTTATGGATTCGCCTGTGGTTTCTGACACCAACGTAAGTTGTACTTGTATAATCACACACATCACATCTATACTGTTTCTGGACTGAAGACTTATTTCCTAGACAAGGTAATTCAGAGTTTTAGTGGCAGACTTTGACAAGATTCAAATGACAGCATTTACATTCCATTGTAAATGAAAATTTATACCAGACAGTTGAATTAATATTTCAATCATGGCTTTCTCGCTGTTTTAACAAGTCTGAAGTGGTTTTACAGGTTTTCCTGCATATACGCTATCAGCAGATATAAACTGAACATCTTATGATCTAGAAACACAGATAGGTTGAGATGATTTCTGCATAACCATATACAGTATTCTAAATCCTAACAAACTTGCTTCAGGCTGAATGTGTAGGAGCTAAATTAATCAGAGACACCCTGTTGATCTGTATTACTAAACAGGCGTTACTCTAATCAATATTGGATATACTGTCTTAAAGAAACACTGATTTGCAAAGAAGCCACAATACTATAATCTAATATTATGAAGTATAGCTATGAAGCATATATAACAAACTCAATATAAAAAGCCTGGCTGGGTGTGGTGGCTCATGCCTGTGATCCTAGCACTCTGGGAGGCCAAGGTGGGAGGATCACTTGAAGCCAGGAGCTGGAGACCAGCCTGGGCAACACAGCATGAAATCTCTCCCCACCCCATTCTATCCCCAAAAAAGCCTAAGGCCTTTTCACCCAGTGCATTTTCTTTGTTTACCACTAAATATCAGCTACCAGTGCAACATGATAGGAAAAGCAGCTGCAAATTATTAAGTGCTATGCAATGCATAATTCTATCTAGTTAACTGACAGGTGACAGGGACAAAGGTTATGACTGACATGAATATGCAGCTCTTTGAAATGCAGGAAACATGGATCCAATGAAAAGAAGCCATGCTACTAAACTCACTCTGCAACAACAGGTCTGAGTAATTCAAGTTGGGGTAAGCTTATGTCAACACAAGTTGAGTGACTTGCTCATATAAAATGATTTCCTGAAGACAGTCAATGCTCCATGTACTTGTCTGTCAGCATACAGTCCACAGGCTATTCACACTCTGACTGCTTTATATTCAGAAACAGAGCAAGCATGGAAGCTCAAGAAAAAGGCAGAGCAGGAAGAACTCTGTTTCTTGGCAGGAAGAAAGCTTAGGCAGAACACCTGTATACGCTGCATAAAAGTAAAATTTGTGGTGTTACACAAAAGAAAACCCACATTGAAATTTCAACAAAGAAAATCCTTAAGTTAAATTTACACTTCCTAAAATTGAAATTTTCTTTTGCTAATAACTACTGCCAGGCAGAACAAAATGTCCTAATTTCATGGTATAAATCTATAGCATTAATATATACACTAATCATAATTATAATCCAAGTATTGCTCTTAATTGCTAGGTTAAAATCTTGGACTTGATTATAAATGGCACTGTTCCAAATACAGTTTTTTAAAAAACCCTAAAAAATGAAGTGTGAAATATTGGATAATGGTTTTGTGTGAGAAATATTACAGATCAATGACAACTAATAAAACTGACAGATGGAAAAACTTAATATAGCACAGAATGAGAGCCTGTGCTACGTCAAGCAACTGTTTCCAATGGAAAGGATGTTGGATTTAAAGTTCAAAAATCTGGGCTTAGTCCTCGCTCTGCCACTTTCTACCAGCATGATCATGGGTAAATTATTTTGCCTCCTGAAGTCTCAGTTTTCTCATCTACAAACTGGAACTGCTAGAACCTCACAGCATATTAGGAAGTCCTATATTTTTCCTTTAGCAAAGTCTGTACTTTACCTGCATGTCTGGGTAAAATCTCTGCCCTGTCACGAAGCTGTCTATTCCCTGAGGATAAGAATCTGTCTGTTTTGTTTAGACTGAATCCTAGGGCTTGGCAAATTATAGGTTTCCAATAAAAAAACAATTTAATTAGGTTTCATGGAGTAACACCCTATGAAAGGGCTTTGCTTGCGGCTTTATTTGAGCTCCTGTGGCATTGGCTGACATACCCATCAGCCTCATTCTGTCTTCTTCACTGAGGTGGGTTCCTAAAGGGCATTGATGCCTTTCACTGTACTCTCAGCACCTAACACGGTATCTAGCTCAAGACAGGCAGGCCATGCCTTTTGGTAAAGGAAATGTCAAGCTAAAACACGCCCTAAGGTATCTGTGCTATCATAATGGCAGAGGCTGGGGATCACAGAGGCACATATCTCTCTTCTTGTTTAATAAGTTTACTAAATGGTTAAAGAAGTTTTAACAAAGCATGAATTATTATTACTTTCTCTGTGAGCTAAAAATTTATTCTTTGGCCTGACAACCAAATTTCAAAATATCTAATACTGAATTAATAAAGTACCCAACCAGGTGTAACTATGCAGCCATCTGAACTGCTATAGTACTGGGAAAAAAAGCAAACAGAGCCAGGTGGGAGAAAAGCGGCAGGGCAGGCAATTTAAAAATCCATACATTTCACCCTAAGAAAAAGGCATGAGCCACAAAGAAAAGATGCTGCAACATAAAATTAGTGAACATACGCTCACACTGTAAAATCTGAAGTGGTTATTTTAATTTTGAGCTGACACTTTAATCTTTTTATTAAAATTATGAATTTTAATCTGTTAACTCATTTGGATAGTTTGAAATGCTTGCTTTTTAGGACAGTGCTAAAAAAGACATCTCCAACACTGATATTAACTGCAGGTGGTGCTACTGAGTAGTATTTACTTCATCCCTTCATTAGGGATTTATGGTCCAATCATATCAAACGTTTTAATGCCTCCTTTAAAGGGGATACGGAAACATAATGAATTAAAATAAAAGGAGGCATTTAGGGATATTTTGTAAAAAGGAAACAAAACTGTTTTAGCTCAGCCATCTACTGCAGAAACAGATGCTATGTCATAAACTCCTTTTGTTTTGGAGAGTTTTACAGGGATGACATCTGTTTGACATGAGAATTTTGGTGCTACAGTGGTGTCAAAATCAGTTCTTTCAGAAACATTCTAGAATCAGTTATGCTTTCTGGGGTATAATTTAATGAAACATTATGGTAAAACATTTCACTCTGTAGTCGTTTCTAACTTTAATTCTTAGCAAATCTAAAAAGGAAAGTCACCCCAATATGTTTTATCTCCCATAAACATTATGTGCCACACTGGAGACATTTAAAGTATATCAATTTAAGTGAGCTGAAGCAAAGCGGCACAGCTTAGTACACTTTATCCTTAATTCTCCGGATGTGGCATCCGCCTTTTCATGGAACTCTAATTAAATCTTTTAATTCTAATATTCCTATTACCAGAAACTCGGTCGACTGCTACCTAACTGGTACATAAAAAGATCTTGTGTATCTCTGTGTGTTTTTTTTTTAAAATAATGCAGATGAAATCTGGCAGTCATACTTGGGTAAGAGTAAGATCACAGCGGGAAGCCCAGTTAAAGTTTGGGGTAGGGGCCCACCATCTGCAAAAGCTCTGTTCTCAGTAGGTCAACTGGTGCTGAGAGAGGGAGGGGAGGCCTGCTTCCATGCTGCAGCTTTTCTGCCTTGCTGGTACATCACCTTCGAAGGGGCCCTTAAGTTTCAACTGCAGTATCTACCTACACAACTGAAGATGAATCCTTACTAATCTACGGCTTCTCACCTAGGACCTAGTAATCATCTGCTTCATTCAGTACTTGGCATTTCCTTAGAATCAGAGATCAGATTCACTCGCATCCATGGTACAAAAACAGGAGAATATAGGCTTTTGCCCTGAAAATAACCAATTGTGACAACTAAGGGCACTTTTACTTCATGTGCGAGTCACTGCAGCCTGCATAACAAAATACATAGATACCTTCCTGGACACATTTTCCATCGGCTGTATCACTGGAAATTCTTGGCTCATTAGAAGTTGCTATTGACAAGGTATCTGGAAGACTGTGCTGTTCTCTCTCATGATTCCTCAATTGACTCTGAAAAATGAAAAGAAATATGTAATTTTCAATAAATATACATGTCCAAATCTTAGGAGGCTGCAGAAGAATGGGTTCATTGCTTTCATAGCCTAGTACCTACAACATTACTGTATTTTAAATACACATGACCGTATTTTAAAATTAAGTCTGCTAAAAGATCATTTGACACATTTGACAATTTATAGAAAGAAGTAAATTAGCAAATCATAATCTCATGCAAAGGGCAGTTCCTCTCTTCGTATTCTCCGAAAGGAAGTCACTGCTTTCTAGGTGACTATGCATGGTGTGTCCATGTTTACTGAACCACTGGCATGCCCAGGAGAGGAACGAGCAGAGTGTTCAGAATAATGCAACTTCAAAAAAATAAATCTAATCAGTAATCACCGGACTCCTAATTTTTCACTTAAATATCAAAATGTGTAGAAGACCTAAAAGTGCTCCTCCAATTAGAGACTGGATTGTCTCTTCTACTTCCATTCCCATGAATCAAGAGCTCAGCAGCAAAAGAAACTCCTGGAGACTTCTCGCCTTTGCAGCCTATGTGGATGTGCTATTTGGAATTTCATGAGTGTAATCTGAGAAGCAGTGAACCTCCGACTCCAGAGCTTTCTTATTCCTGATTACCTTTTCACCACAGCTAGACCCCAACTCTCATTAATCTAAGGGAAAAACTCTACATCCTAGTTAGCTCTTAGGGTAACATTTGTAAAACATTTTCAAGGATTCACCTGGCCCATTGAAGAAGAAAAGTTCTTAACCAATGACTCAATGAATCCAAGTTTCCTTTATAAAAGAATAGCATGTCATATAGGATATTGGTTTTGGTAAGGTCAGCAATTAAGATGAAAATCAGACAGTCAAAATAACTCTTGAAAGTCCTTTACCCTGCCCATAAAACACGACACGCATGGCTCTATTTCCACAACACAGCCATAGGTCCAGTGTAGCCCATTTTTCCATCTGCAATGATACAAATCACTATTGGCTGTGTAGACGCCGAAGCGAATGCCTGGCATTTTGGGGCCATGTAAGATGAAAAATATGATTTTTTTTTTTGGCCGTGATGATGTACAGTTAAATTCATGTAAGTCAAATGTGTATATGATGTGACTCTACTGTACACTCCCTGGTAATTCTCATGCAACAGAAAATCAACACTTTAAATAAACTATACACATTAAAACACACAGGCTGTTAAGGAGACAGCAGGCAGAGAAAAGGGTTCTACAGCAGAAATTTGGAAGATCGAGATTTCAGTTCCAACTTTAATACTGATTAAGTTGGGACCCCGTCAGACAAATTATCAAACTTTTCTGGGACCCAGTTTCCTTATCAATAAAACGAGGTGGTTGGACTAGATCTACAAAGTGCCCTTCTCACTCTAAGATGCTAAGGTCCTCTGAAAGACTTCCTGAACCAATGCTTACCTTATAATGGAAGGATTCTTCACACTGCTTGCACTGGTATATTCTTGTCTTACAGTGGTGGATCATGTGGCTCTCCAAATCTTTGCTGTTGTCAGCTATGTGCTCGCAGATAGGACACTGATAAGGCTGTCTCTGTCGATGGACTCGTAAGTGCTGCTTGATGTAGCCCTTGTTGCCACTTGTGTAGTGACACAGGCGGCAACGGTAGGGTCGTTCAGCATTCGGGATATATTCCACCACGTTGTTTCCGGACAAACTCGTGTCGCTGTTGGGTTGGCACTGGGCGTTGTCCTGCAACTCTTTTAAAATGTCGTCATCTGAAGCGTTTTGGTCTGTCCTTTCTCTCAATTTTTCAATGACGGTGAGTAGGGACATGCTGATGCCTGTCTTGACCTGCCCGTCTGACAATTCCTGCCTACCCTCTGGGAGTGCTACCAAGGTGGAGTTGCTTTGGTTAAGACTAGTTAATCCATCTGAAGAGTTTTTAAGTGGTGACATCATTTTTGAATATGCTGCCAACGTACTATCTACTTGCCTTTGACTAGGATCTGGATCTAAAAGGTTTATATCCCCATAGTGCCCCAGGTTGGCTCTTGTCAACTCTGCAGCTCTTATAGGCATTGTGACGAGGGCTTCTGCAGCTAATGAATGCAGTCGAAGAGACTCAGAATTTGTCCTTCTCCGGCCTGGTGGGGCATTCTCATCAGTAGCCAGGCCTTTATTCATTAACTCATCTTTCTTCTCTGAACTGCTCCAGCCTATGATCAACCCCCCAATATCAACAGTACATTTATCAGCATGATAAACATCGTCCGTTCCTTCATGCCCAATCTGGGTTTCTGTTGGGCTTAGGTCCTTTCCCTCTTCCATTTCAGTGTTCATGAGGAAGCGCTTCTGTGAAAGTGTTTCTTCAGCACTCGGCAATCGCTCCACTATCACGTTAACATGACCTTTTTTATGAGGGCTGCTGCTGATGATTTTTTGTGCCGATGAAAGGAGGCTATCAGCAATCAAATTCTCCTCTGCATCAGAAATCACTTCCAGCATTTCTTCCTCACTGGGGTCCAGGGTAACTGACTGACTTAGGTGTACTCCCCTTTCTGTGCTCTGTTCTAAAGGAGATGAAGATGACAACTGTTCTGAGCTGCAAATCTGCACTTGCACTGATGGCCCATTGTGGATACTCAGTTCGCTGTCTCCAATAGCAATGACCACTGCGTCGACCCCACCAGGCGCAGAGGCTGCTGAAGAATCCAGCAGGCCTAGGGGCTCATTTTCATTTTCAAAGATTGGATAGGAGCAATCAACCTCCCCAGCATGTTTCCAAGCGTGTGTTTTCAACATTCTCTGCTGGCCACAAGTATAACTACAAAACAAGCATCGATACATGCCGTACTGTTCGTATGCATACCATTTCCTCCTGCCCATTTCTGCCACAGATGCAGTTTGGACAGTCTGAGTCTGCAGATTGTCCACACTTACAGGGACGTCTGGAATGGTTTCGTTATTTCTTTCTGTGGTTTTCTGACATAAAGAGTTGGAGGGGCTTACGCACTGTTGGGCTTTGGATTGGGTGTGGCTATTGGCATCATTTTCATGGTCATTCACCACATGAGCTTCAAGTTCCTCCTGGCTTCTAGATGTAATATGGCACTCCGAGCACATTAGTATCACTTCGTTCTGCTGACCATGCTGCTTAATATGATCTTTTAACACAGAAAAAGATGATGACAGAAACTTACAAAGGCTACACTGATAAGACATGGCCTTCCCTTCATTCTGGGCAAGAGTGTCAGGGGTAAAATTTGTTTGTGACATCTCAGTTCTTCTAGTATCAGCAGCAGGTGACTGGGTTACTTTAGCTGGAATCTCACAAAGCTCCTGGGTTTCAAGAGAGTGTGTTGCAGCACTTGAACGTGTGCGTTTCTTTCCAATTAAAAGACATTTTTGTGACTTCTCATGTTCCACTATCTTGCTTAACTTCTGGATAACATGGATTAATGGATCTGGTTTAGTTTTTCTTTGTTCATCAATTTCCAGTGAAGGACTGATGATACTTTCAGCAGTCAATATAGCTTCCTGTTCCCCAATATCTGGCACCAACATGGCAACACTGCTACTTTCTTCCATATCTAAAAAGGATAATGTGAAACAAAAATACCAGGTTACAGGATAGTTATAGGCATGTAAGTTAGGAAATATAAGCAAATTTCAGTGTCTAAGTATTTTCTAAGCTGGAAGCTCCACATCTGCACGCCTGGCTATCCCTAGTATAGATTTAAGTTGGCTAGAATTTCTCTTTAGAATGCAATCTTCTATCAAGACTAATGATGAAGATACCCCCCTCCATCACTTTTTTCTTTGCAAATGATGATCTTTTTCTTCATTTTTCTGCACTTTCTTTGCCCTCAGCATCCAGCAAGACCAGAAGTATTCCCTCCCTTTTGCACAATGTCAAGAAAGAAAGAAAGAAAGAAAGAAAGGAAGGAGAAAGAAAGAGAGAAAGGAAGGAATGAAGGAGAAAGAAAGAAAGAAAAGAAGGAAGGAAGGAAGGAAGGAAGGGGAAAGAAAGAAAAAGAAAGAAAGAGAGGCTCCTATTCCTTGATTAAAGGAGCACGGCCATTCTCAAGACATGTGAAACCCTCTCCAGTTACTGTGAAACATCACTCTGTAAAGCCAGTGACTGATACAATTCTTTGGTATATTTCTTATACCAAATACAGCTGCAGTTTTATTGCTAAAATCTCAAATTTGTTTTTTTCTCCCCACAGCTCTGGAACTGTGACACTACAGTCATGTAGTATGTACAGGGCGTAGTAAATTGGGAAAGTACTATATATACGAAACTAAATAAAAGCAATGATCTAGTTCCTACTTTTACTTCCTTTATCTTCCTGAAGATAAACCACAAATTATGCTGTGGTTTTTTTATAGAGGTCACATTAGTGGTCAACTATTACTCATATCCACATATATATATATATATATATATATATTTTTTTTTTTTTTTCCCGAAAGGGTAAGGGACATCAGAGAAGGAAGCAATTGATATCCCAGTTGTTTTAGGTCCAGATTATGACAGAGTCCTTAGAAGGGGTTATCTGTTTGCTGTAATAATGCATTATGGCTAAGGAAGTCACTAAACATAAAATACCCACAAATCTTTCTGCCTAAGTCTAGAATACTCTTTATATTTCCTGGCAGTACTTTCATTTCAAACATTTCCTTTGGCTTAAAGTGAGATTAATTTGTTGACTTGGATCACATTTTTAAGTTTAGGCTTTTTTCCAGCAACAAGTTTTGTTTTTCCACATTTTAGGTGCATTCTGGAATCTTACTCACAACATTCAATAAATGCCAACAAAATTTTTAGTGGCACTAGCTATAGACCAAAGACCACACTATTCTTAAACTTCAGTCCCAGGCTCTGAATTCTTATTTTAGGTGGTGAATCATGGCTGTTCTTCCCTGCACGGTTGAATCAGTTCAGCCCCTGCCAAGATGATACCTAATGTCCTGCCAGGCCCCGCCCTCCCCTCTCCCCCACACAGTGCTCTGACCAGCCTCAGCGCCAGGTCGCCCACAACTCTGGGCAGCAGCTTTGGCTTTTCTTCCTCATTTTCTACTCCTTCTGGCAAGCCAGCTTTCTAGATCTAGGTCCACATGAGGCAAAAACGCAAACACTTTACTCTTGGCTTCTTCAGTACTACGTCTTCCCTTCTTCCTACTACTCTGCCCTATGGGATCAGCTTTTCTCTTTGCCACTGTCTCTAACTGCCCTCACAGCAGAATAGACATTCCATGGCCATTCCAACATGACACCTACCCTGGCTCCCAAAGGCCCGTGGTCCTTCAGCCCTCTCCCTTAAACAATCTCTCAAAAGACTAGTTCTGTTTTATCTTTCTCAGGTAGAAGGAACGAAAGTTTTTTAGCTTTCTATACACAGCTGTAAATCATTAAAGAAAAGACCAATGGGGGAACTATCTGTTTCCTTGGAAAAACCCTTTTGTGACTTCCTAAGTCGCTTTATTGTCTTAGAATTCTGCATTTTTAGGCCAAGGGGAGCTGTGGCTCTTCATGTGACTACTGATTTCCCTTTAAGGTGATTAACTTAAGGCTTTATTTCTTTCAGTTCAATGGTTAAATGCAAATTGGTTAAATAGTAAGTTTAATAATAGGAATCCTCAAACATTCAATTTTCTGGACACGATATGGCTCTCTACTGTAGATCTAAGGTCTCTTTCCCCATGAAATGTAACACTCATGTAGGCTGACTAATCATCTGGAGGTTAACAAGCGACTGTTTGTTCAAGAGACTCTGCACACACATAGGGTTACAAAGGTGACTCATGTTATCTTTCTTCTACTTAATGATATAAGAGAAGTGACAGAGACCAGTGCAAATTGCTCCCTGTGGATATTTCAGTGTGTACCTTAAAAAGAGAGTGAAATGAAGAGAAGGAGGAGTTCATCTTAACTCAAGAAAAAGACTAATACAAAAGAATCTGACAAAACATTCAGATTTTTAAAGCAGTGTCTGCTCAGGCATTAAGAGCTAATGGAAATTTGCAGCAGATGCTCCAATTTTCCCTGAACATTTATGTAAGTGTCTCATTTTAAAGGCTGCATACATTTGGGGATAAATACAGTAATGGCAGCTATAAAACAGATATGACAACATAAAATACATCAAGAAACACCTGAAAAACCAGTTTGGGTCCACATGCAAAATCAATGCACAGGTTAATCTAATAAAAACGAGTCTCTGTTAAAAAAAAAAAAAAGCTAGATAAATAGCTGATAATAAAGTACACACAGAGGGGAAGTTACTGTAAGGCCAGCTCTTCAAATTTTCACAAAAATTTTACTTAGACCACTAATGCAAAAATACATATATATGGGACTGCATGTCAAGTGAAGTAAATCTGAACAAGAGATGAAATAAGGAGTATACCTACAACGTCAGTGGCTCAATAATGACAACATAAACAAGGACAAGCTGCAAACTCTCCCTGGCCTCCAAGAGATCAACATGAACACAGCTTTAAAACAGCTACCATGGTGATAGTGCAGTGGTGGGGTGGACAGAATGAGAATAAAGTAACAATGACTAATTATGTGATTGAAGTTGAATGACAAGTACCTAGGAATTCATTGTTCTTTCTACTTATGTACATGCACAGAAATTTTACTTAGACCACTAATGCAGAAATACAAATATGTGTGTATGTGTGTGTGTGTGTGTGTGTGTGTGTGTGTAAAAATTGTTACGTACGAAGCGCAAGGCAAAGTATCAAGACAAACAGAAAAATTTTAAATTCTTAATACTTGTAGTTTAAAACTGAGTTGAGTGGATAAGGCAAACATTAGGAAGTTAATAAGTAAAAGCTTTTAACAATGCAATGGTACGCAAGGTAAAAGAAAAGGCAACAGTCAATGACCAAATCCTGAGACTGAAGAGCTCCTTTGGGCTAGCAAGGTAAGCAAAAGCTTCACGGAGAGGTAAGATGTCCACTGGTTCCCAAAGGATGGGCAGCAGGTCAGACATCATCTGCTTCCCCTCTAGGCTCACTGTACCCTCCTCTCCATTCTGTTTTGTCTCAGGAGGGATTACATCACTAGGCTCCCCTGCCCTGTGGTTTCTGGTTGAGGTCAGCTAATGAAGACAGACCAGAGGGAGGTAGCAGAGTGAGATCAGAATATTCATTGTCCTGGTTCACAATCTCTAGGTCACCTTGGATTGGCCGTGTTTCTCAACAGGAGGTTATTTCTCTCCAGGCAGGTTGCTCTTCAAGAGCCTTCTTCTGATTCTGATACCTCTCCCTCTCCTGATGCAGCCAGCTCCAGATAACTGCATTCTGCTGTGGTTTGCTTATTTAAGTCCAATACCTTTATTATTAATATCTTTGTAAATATGCCTTCCTTGAATTATCCTCATTTCAACGTGCCATTTGCTTCCTTGGAATACTGCTGATACAAGTTGCCGCGAGGGTAGCAGTGACAAGAAAAGCAGCCATGACATTACTATATTTTTAGAAGTGAGAATAAGCATGCTATCTAGGGGTGAGTGAAAAGATCAATATGGCTGAATAGGAAAGTTCACTAGGAGGAAAGAAGACTTCAAGCATTAGCAAAACAGGAGATTCCTTGTTTGGAATGCTCAGACATAACAATGTTAGATTGAATATATTAAACTGTTACAAATAAGTAAACAAAAGTTGTATCTCAAACCAGAAAAGTTCCATAACCCTTTCCACCAAGTCTCTCAAATCTTTCCTTGACAACAGTGTTCCACAGGCAAACGCTTCTAATTAATATCTTTCTCACGAAAAGTTAAGAGCCAAATTATTTCAGTTGTCTTTACTTCCTTATAATTTGCTATTTGGTTTATCTGGGTATCTAATTAGTTCCTTACAGTTACAGCAGTATGGTTATCATGAGTAAAATCAAGTTGAACAATTCATGTGGGCCTGGGGAAAAGGCTATAATTTTCTGTGTATATATAAAGACAGTACAATATGATACAAAAGAACCTTCTCTTTCAGAATAAGAATTTGTTTTTTTCCAAAATTTTGTGCTATACCAAAACTGAAAAAAAAAAAAAAAAAAAAAAAATGTGCTATAGAAGTAATGGCCACTAAATTCCCCATTCTTCCAGATTATCGTGATTCTAAAATATGACGCATTTATTTTGCTCCAGCCAAAGGCAGGCAGGTGATGTAAGCTCAAGGGTCCCTCCCCTAAAGTACCCTCAATTAGCTGTGTGACCTTAGGCAAGTCACTGTCTCTGAGTTTTAGATTGTCAGATGTAAAACAAGACGGTGAAGCTAGATGAACTTTCAGGTCCCTGAATTATCAACTGTTTATAAAGTTATCTGGAAGCTGCTTATACATTATTTATAGATTTACCTCACTATATTGGCTATAGTTTGATTTAAAATCTTCTGAGCTCAAGGTAATTATTAATTACCACTAAGAAAAAAATGAGTATAAATATCACAAGTATATGAGTTTCATAGTCTGGAGTTTCTTAGTTGGCACATAGCCTGAGAGAACATTCTAATTTGGCAGCTGCAATGAAGACATAAGGTCTAACTAACATTAACCAATATTCAGATTTACTATCATTTATTGAGCACCTATAATGTGCCAACCAGGGTGCTGGAGACTACAAAAATGACTGAGGAAATCCTCGCCCATGAGGTGCAAGTCTAGGGAGCAATGCCTATGTAGATTTTGTGTAATACTCAAATTATGGTGTTTTTGTTTTTTTTTGCAGATGAGGAACCTGAGACTCATAAAGTGGTAACTGGTTTAAGAACAGGAATCCAGGCCAATCTGATTCTAAAACCATGCTTTCTCTAATGTACCAATTCTCCTTTTAATTCTCAATGAGAACAAAAATGTATAAAATATAAATACTGAAAGGAATAACAGCTCCTTACAGCTAGGCTGAATCAAACATGTTAGTGGTATCTGATCCTAGTAACTCTTTGGGACGGGCTACGTGGGTGTTATACAATCTTATAAATAAGGAAACACTCAGTGTGGTTTAAGTGACTTACCCAAGGTTACATGGCTGTTAAGTGGCAGAGCCAGTGTCTTTCAAATCAATTCCTGAAATTAATACAGTCCCTTGGATCAATCTTCAAAATCCAGCTGTGACCAAGAACGAAAGTATATAGTATCAAACATTTCTCTTTCTTGGTGAAACAAAGTAATGAATTTTTTTGGCAGCGAAAAATTTCTCAATATTCCATGTAAAAAGAAATTCAGAGGAATGTTCATGCAATCTCATTACATAATGCAAATTTAAATAATTTATCTAACAAACAGACTTGAGGATTTTGCAGAAGTTAGGAAAAATTAGCTCTGGAAACTTCTCCCAATAATTGTATATTTTGTTTTACCTCAGAATTTACGTATTGGACTCAACACTATTGGTTTTACTGACATCATTTTCTAATGAGAATGGAACAATAAATTGCACATAGCTATTTTAATCTAAACTAAAAATACAATCTAACGAGTGATTCTGCAAATTCTGCAAGCATAGTAGGCAGAAGAGCAGCATAAAAAGACACGACACAGTGGTGTGACCTATGTATCTTCCAATGCAGTCTCCTACTCTGGTCCTACATTTCTTTGCCACTGTTTCTTATACTGGCTAGAATAAATCTAAAAGATAAAAAATGCTTATTCTTTTCACCTAGAATGCAACTACCTTATCGATCACGGTTAAATAAAATAGTTCACTGTCAGGGCAGAAAAAACATCTTTAGGCCTCCCCTGAAGTTAATTTTCAACGAGTTAGTGAGGTAAAGGAATGAAGGGCCGGCCAGGCTTTCTTTTAATCAATAACGCAACCCATACACTGAGTGAGAGCGCAGTACTGGAGAAAGTGCAAACTCCAAAGAGGTGATAAATCCAGTAATCGCCTGAGAAGAGCGACGCAGACTGACAGCAAATTACAGCCCACTGCAGAAACTTAAAAAGACCGCCTTGGGGTTGGGAAAGTAGCCTCCACCTTATTAATCTCCCCGGCCTTCTAACAAACCATTCATTCCGGTGTCCCCAGGTCTTAAGAGGTGGGAACTTTCCCCAGTGGTCTCCGTGATCTCTGGAGATGTTTATTCTATTGAAGAGGATGGTAATAAATGCGAAGACCAGCACTGCGTTTCTCTACTAGCTTTTTCTACACCACGCACTGGCTAAAGGACTAAGATGATGGGGAATGAGGGGGCTTGGGAAATAAATCAAAAGATGCTGTGAGAACATCGTGGCTGACTCCATCCCCGCTGGCCTAAGCGATCTCACGTCTGCAGAAGGAAGCAACGCCTGCGGGCGGGCCTGCGGGCGCACGGGGCTGGTGACAGTATGCGTGGAGCAGCAGGTTCCCCCCACCCCCAGCTGCAGGGCAAGCCCGGGGTCTCCGCAGGCCTTGCTGCACAGACGACAGAACTGGGACACGGAACTTGGGGCATGTGGCTAGCACCGGGCGGGGGTCGGCCAGCAGAGGAGGAAGCAAGCGCCGGCAGAGGCCTGAGGGGAGGATGCACATGGCTGGCGGCGGCGCTAACAGCCGGCAGAGGGGCGGCCCCGGGACGCGGTACCTGCGGTCAGGCGGCGGCTGCTGCTTCCGCGAGCCTCCTTTGGCCAGCCAGGACCCGGCCGTGCCCTCGCCCTTGTCCTTGCCCACCTCTCTCCCGGCTCTTTTCCCTCTTTTCCCCCGCTTTCCCCCTCCTCATCCGGAGCTCCAAAATGGCGGCGCTGGGGACGGATCACGTGAGCCGCGAGTGGGTCAGGTGACCCGAATGGCGGGCAGCAGGGGCGGGGCGAAGCTCAGGCCCCGCCCACGGGCATTCCGGGCCGGCCGGGCTGGACCTGCGAGAGGGAGGTTCTCCAGCGGGTTTAGCTTCTTGCAAACCCCGGCTCCCGGGCGGGGTTCGGGCCCAGTTGCCTGGCCCTCACGGCCCCTTTCAGACGTCTACGTTTAGAAGTCACCGTGTATTCACTTTTGCATCTCCCCACGTCACCTAAATCCGCTGTGGGCTAGCCTCACCACCCCACTCACTCCGCAATTGGCTTTCAACAAAGGACATCGACTTTTTTTTTTTTTTTTTCTTTAGCCTGGCTTCTGGATTTGTATTAGTTCTTTTGGTAGGGCTGTACATTTTAAGGTGTTCTTGGCTAAAATGTAGCGATCCTAGCCGGGCTCACGGCTTTAAGTGGTGCCTGTTAAGGGCCAGAGCTGACTCTGGGAAATCTTGTTGCTTGAGAGATTCAGAATTTTCAGGTTTGTAGGATCAGACCCAGTAACACAGCCTCAGCCCTCCAAGGGCACCACGGTGTTTGTCATTCGGATCTGTTTTGTGAAAGATTCCGGGGTGGTTCGCCTGCTAACAGTGAAAAAGGGAATAGGTGAAGCATTACAGCCAATTTCACCAAAAATGCTGAATAGTTTTGCTATATTAGGAACTATGCAGCATGGTGCTCTGGTCTGGACTCAGCGGGTGGGCTGTGGACATGAGCAAGGGAATAAAGCTGAAGGTTCTGGTCATTGTAATGGAATGTGGTGAGACACCTCTACTCCAGATCTTTGAGAGGCCTTTACAGCTGGCTGGGCTGTCCACTGTCCTGGGAGGAAGATCCAACAAAATTTAGAATCAGACAGGCTTATAATTCCTGTTACTGTATATTAGGGTACACATTCATCTGAATTTGGGGGTTAGGAAACCAGCAAAGTTAGATTTTTTTTTTTTTTTTTTGAGTTGGAGTCTCACTCTTGTCACCCAGCCTGGAGTGCAGAGGGACGATCTTGGCTCATTGCAAATCCACCTTTTGGGTTCAAGCTATTCTCCTGCCTCAGCCTCCCCAGGAGCTGGGATTACAGGGATACACCACCATGTCCAGCTAATTTTTGTATTTGTAGTAGAGACAGGGCTTCATCACGTTGGCAAGACTGGTCTCGAACTCCTGACCTCAAGTGATCTGCCCACCTAGGCCTCCCAGAGTGCTGGGATTACAGGCGTGAGCTACCACGCCCGGCAGCAAAGTTATAATTCTGCTATTCCAATTAGACCCAATAACTATGAAGAAGTAAAAATGAAATGTTGAGTAATTTTGTTTTCAGTGAAAGGTGAGAGATTGAGCAGGAGGCTGGCATAGAAGGATGGAAGGAAAAACAATCAAGGAAAACCGGAAATACAAAATGTTCAAAGGGAGAACAAACAAGAAATATGGGCTATTGGCACAAAGAATCCTAGCTTCCCCTCCCCTCCCCTCCCCTCCCCCCCCTTCCCTTTTCTTTCTTTTTTTTTTTTTGAGACGGAATTTCAGTCTTGTTGCCCAGACTGGAGTGCAATGGCACGATCGATCTCGGCTCACCACAACCCCCACCTCCCAGATGCAAGCAATTCTCCTGCCTCAGCCTCCCGAGTACTTGGGATTACAGGCACGTACCACCACGCCCAGCTAATTTTGTCCTTTTAGTAGAGACAGGGTTTTTCCACATTGGTTAGGCTGGTCTCGAACTCCTGACCTCAGGTGATCCACCTGCCTTGGCCTCCGAAAGTGCTGGGATTACAGGTGTGAGCCACTGCACCCGGCTATGTACTGCATTTTCTTTATCCATTTTACGGTTGTTGGGCACTTTGGTTGATTACATGTCTTTGCAATTGTGAATAGTGCTTCAGTAAATATATGAGTGCAGGTGTCTTTTTGGTAGAATGATTTATCTTCCTTTGGGTATACACCCAGTAGTGGGATTGTTGGTGGAATGGTAATTCTAATTTTAGTTCTCTGAGAAATCGTTTGTTACTGCAGGATGACACAGCCACTGATACCCCCTCCCTACGCTGATGTACCTGGAACAGCCGGAGCCATTAGGAAGAAATCATTATAGGCAGAAAAAAATGATGATGAAAAAATCGAGACCTTCATTCCTGAAGACTGAGAAGGTATACAATGCAGAATCCGAAAGGAAAACCAAGAAAACTTCAAAAAGCCTGGAACACAGAACCTCAGTATTTCTGTTTCTTAGAAAAGAACTCTCCAGGAAATGACAGTCAACTTTTTTAAGTCAGAAGAATGCAAAGGCATTCAGATGTAGTTCCATTGAACTTGTGGACATCTCACCTAAACTCTTCTCAGCAGCTCTCACCTGCCACAGTGTTATTTATCATGATTTAATTAAACAGTCCTAGTAAGATGTAGTGTTGTAGATAGGAAACCTGCTTACTCAGTTATCTAGCGCCTATTCGGTGGAATCTTATTCCGCCTCCAGATGAGAGATGACGCAGTAACTGAATCCCTCCATGGACACCTTGTTATTTTACTTTGGGGCCATTAATTAGTCGATGAGGTTAAAGGTTTCGCTTCTTCTACAAGTATCATGAGTCTCTGTATCTCCTAAAGTGACCAGGGAGCCTGGTGATGCATAGTGCTTTACAAGTTGAACTGGAGCACTGCTTACATTTTGGGAAAGCTACAGACAGTGCCTCGAGTAGGTTGCCAAGGTGATGATTGGTTGCAAACCGAATGAGACATCGAACCAGTTGAAACTGGAGGAAGACCTACTTCTTTCCAGCCACAATACTTATGAAGGACGCCTCGTCTTTGATGTGATAAGATTAGATTAGATTTCTTTTGAAGGGATTAATCATGTAAGTCTTTGGCACAGCACAGAAAATTGGACGAGACGTGCGGCCCGTATTTCTTTAAGCTGTAATTTTTATCATGACCTTTAAAAAACATACTGCCTTAAAAAAGGAAAGACTGTGGAAGGGTGAGAGGAGGCAAGAGAGCTAAAATGAAAAAAAGGATGTGGTAGTACGAGCTGAGAAAAATAAACCCAAAAATTGTCCCTGACTTTGCTGCTTAGCGCTCGTGGGACTGTGAGAAAGTGGGTTCCGTCTTTCCGGTGTTTTCACTTTGCTTGTAAAATAAGAAGTTCAATTTATCCTTTTATTGAGCTTCAGATGACTGGTATATGGAAGCACGGAGTTTAATGATAGGAGTCCTCTGGGTTCAGGATGGGACTTCGTCATTAAGAATAATGGCAAGACTTGATTTTATTAATGAATGAAATGATTGCTTGATGTAAGTCAGAAGGAATGTAAGATGAAAAGACGTGCTATATGATTATATACAGCTGTCAGTAATAAATTAACATTAGCTCTGGGTTCTTCACACTTTGCATCCTGAATATGCACCTAGAAATACTTCATAATTATAGTTCAGGTCTCGAGGACCATCATAAATTATCCATCTGTCATTCATTCTCTGCTAAAAGCCACAGACCTACGTTTTTCCAACAGCACATTGACATCTAAAATCCCTGGTGCTATGAGGCATACATATTAATTTATTTCTTATTGGGGCCCGAGTAAACCGGAAGGATAAAGGTACATCATGACCAACCACGACAACGAAGAGGAGGAGAAAAGTCAGCAGACGTCATTGTGAAAGTCAGGGTTGGCTCTGGTTAACTAACACTGGTCTTTGCTTAATTTGCAGCTCAGTTGTTTTGGGTCTGAGATGCTAATTTATTTAGAAAAGGCCCACCGAGGAACTCAGACACAGTGAACATAGCAGCCCTGCAGTCAACACTGTGATGGAATTCTCCCCAGAGTTCCCCTAGCCCTGGGACCCTGTCTTAGACTCAGGACCTTGGTATAAGGACAAGAGTCAATAATGGTGACATCTAGTGGCCCACGTGCAACGTGCAGCCAAGCCACAGGGCACTCCAGTGGAAAGTGGGGCCTGTGCCCGGTCCAAGCCGACTTAGGCCTGACCCCGAGCTCCTGAATCAGCCTGAGAGTTTGGTGTCTGGCAGAGATTCCCCGCATTCATGTTGATTTGCGATTGGGATCCAGGAAACGCAGCAGCAGGCTGGGAGTGGAGGTGGAGGGGGGCTGCTTTTGAGGCCGACAGGAGGCTCCTCTCAGTCTAGTCTGCATATGCCACAGACTGGTGCTGCAGGAAAGTGTGGCTCGGCGGAGCTCGCGGTGGAGCAGGGAGCTTGCCTCCGCCAGACTGTCTTTCTGCCTCAACGCAGACTGGTTATTGGAACGCTCAAGCAATTTTCAGTCGTCGTTGTCAATAAAGTCAGTCTCTTCTCTGCAAGGGGAATGAAAATGAGATTTTGAGGCCTCCAAAGAGCTCTCTCCTTTGGCCATTTTTCTCTACCCAGGAGCCAGGGAGTGGCTCCGCCGAGCTGGGTGGGGGCTATCTGCTCTGTCCCAAACCCCTGTTGACAGGTAATACCTGTCAAGAAGACAATGCGATTGTAATAGGATACTGCTGAATTCTTCCTAGAGAAGCCGTTTCCTGAAAGCAGTGGTCTTTATGGATGAGTGGAGCAGAGGAAGAAAATGAAAAGAAGAAGGAGGTGAAGATGAAGAAAGACATTAAAAGGAAAAAGTAACTGCTAATCAAACCAAGAGAGCCCAGCTAAGGGGTAATCCTGCAACTTAAAAATATGTCATTTGTTATTTTGACAGTTCCTCTTGAGGTGATAGACTAGGAGGAGCTGCTGGCATCATCACTGACTGGCTGCGAGTTCCACTTCTTGCTTCTTTAAGACATCAGTAAATGGATGACTGTAGGTTGCAAGGAGTGTATCTTCTAAGATTCCCAGCTTGAGCTCCTCATATACCGGGAAAGACCAAGCAGAGGGAACGTGATATAGTGTTTGACCTGCTGGGAGGTTTCTTATTTATTTATTTATTCATTTATTCATTTATTGACACTGACTCTTGCTCTGTCGCCCAGGCTGGAGTGCAGTGGCCCAATCTCGGCTCACTGCAACCTCTGCCTCCCGGTTTCCAATGATTCTCCTGCCTCAGCCTCCCAAATAGCTGGGGTTACAGGCATGTGCCGCCATGCCCGGCTAATTTTTTTATTTTTAGTAAAGACAGGGTTTTACCACATTGCCCAGGCTGGTCTTGAACTCCTGACCTCAAGTGATCAACCCGTCTTGGCCTCCCAAAGTGTTGGGCTTACAGGCATGAGCCACCGTGGCAAGCCTGGGATGTTTCTTTTACTGAGAAAGAGACATGAGTGAGAAAGGAAAGGAAAAATGCATATCGTACCCAGAGAAAGTTCACCGTATTAGTCCGTTCTCATGTTGCCCTAAAGAGCTACCTGAGACTAGGTAACTTATGAAAAAAGGAGGTTTAATTGACTCATAGTTCTGCAGGCTTAACAGGAAGCATGACTGAAACGCCTCTGGAGACTTACAATCATGGCAGAAGGTGGGGGGGAAACAAGCACATCTTACCATGGTTGGAGCAGGAGAGAGAGAGGGAGTGAGGGGAGGGGAAGTGCCACACACTCGAGAACGACCAGATCTCGTGAGAACTCACTCACTATCATGAGAACAGCAAGGGAGAAGTCTGCCTTCATGATTCAGTCACCCCCACCGGGACCCTCTCTGACACATGGGGATTACAATTTGAGATGAGGTTTGGGTGGGGACACCGAGCCAAATCATGTCATCCACACTGCCGATAGCAAATTGCACGCCCCTTCTGGCCTCATCATCAGCTCCATGAAGCCACAGGCAGGAGGGCCCAGCCGAAATCTGCCACCAGGTGTAAGTGACGCATCCAGAATTAGGCGTGCGTGGAGCTGTGGGGTGCATGAGGCTTCATGAGTAGGTGGCCAGGC
Source organism: Sapajus apella (assembly GCF_009761245.1). Lineage (NCBI taxonomy): Eukaryota > Metazoa > Chordata > Mammalia > Primates > Cebidae > Sapajus > Sapajus apella. The sequence goes on from NW_022437008.1 coordinate 8,089,559, forward strand.
TCCCATCCATCCATCCCTCTCACATCAGGCCTCCTCCTTCAGCTCATGCCTCTAGGCCACTTGCAGAGACATCCCTAGGACCAGGTAATGGAAATCAAAACCTAAGCTAGCTGAGTTCAAGAATGGTCACCTTGGTACGTGGAAGAAAATGGAGCAACCTGAATGGAGGAACGAGGTGGACATGGACACGGGGGATCTATCTGGATTGTGGAGACCCCTCTACCTGGCTTGGAGGACTCAGTGTGGGGATCAGGAAGAGCTCTGGCCAGAGAGGCAGGTTGGGGCTGGGACTGGGCCGGGCAGACAGGCAGCAAACGTCTGTTGAGGGCCTTCTGATGGAGGGCCCATGTTAGGGGCTCTGCTTGTGTGATTTCCCGTGTCTTTGTGAACTTTACTCTTCTGCCATGAATTCTGTGTGTAATCACCGCCTCAACATCTGTCTACCCTGATGGGAAATGAGCTTCAAGAGCCCAGGGAAGCTTGTCAGTTTTGTTCATCAATATCTTTCCTGCCCTCATGGCCTAGAACAGGGCCTAAAATGTAGCTACATTCAGTAAACACTGAACAATCAAAGAAAAAAGTGATTTCATTTAGCAGACACTCTCCCAGGCATAAAGTTTATTGGACGAGCTACTCAAAAGCACCTTTTGGGAAGATAGGGCGTGAGATTAAGGGCCAGAGGCTTGGAAAGAGAATAAACGTGGTATCCAGTTAGAGACAGGGAGTTGGTCACAGAGAGGCCCTAAGAATCCATTCTGTGGACTGGTTTTCATTTACCCTGTGCTTCAAAACCTGTTAGCACTCGCTAGCTGTGTGTCCTGGGCAAGTTACTGTACTTCTCTGTGCCTGGGTTACTTCCTGCCTACCTTACAGGGCTGTTGAAAAGTTTAAAGAACCGAATGTATGCCTGACTCATAGAAGCAATCAATAAACAATAAAATGTTGTATTTCAAAGACTAGGACTGGAATGATATGCAATGGAAGGAAGAGATGGAGTTGAAGGACATTGTGAACAAAGAATATGTCGCATTCGATGGCTTGTTGGAAGCAGGGCGGGTTCTTCTGCTCTTCCATTCGCCCTTGATTGGAAGCTGCTGTTCATAAGGCACAGACGGCTCTGAGCTCCAGACACCGATGACAGAGGCAGGCACAGAAGTCAGACAACACACGAAAAGAAGAAGGGCAGAATCGCCCAGCGACTCTATAATCAGCTTATGTCGTGGAATTTGATGTGAGCACGTTAGGAATGTCACATACGACTACGTGGGTTTTTCAGCCTATTTTTCCTGAATGCGGATTCTGTTGGCAACTGAATGCGTGCTAACACCCTAAGATTTAGTTGCATTTTGGTTAAGAAGTCCAGAAGACTTTGGACTTGGCTTTGAAAAACCGAAAGTGAATTGAATTTGCATTATTTAAGGGGCTTATTCAGATGAACACTGCTATCTCTTCAGATGTAAAAATTCCAAGACTCAAGAGTTGATATTTCACAAGCAACAATGACATCTAGGGGCTGCTTGCTACAGGTTTAATCTTAGCTATATATGGTCTACATTTTGAAAACGAAGAGTGCTAACATGTTGATGCAATCCAGAATGTCTGCTTGGACTGTGTGAACTTGGTTGGTGGCCAGGGCAACGCTGATGGATCGAAGAAAGAAAAGCTGAAAGTGGCTTCTGCTGTCATCTAAGAAAATTACTTTCCTTCTGAAATTGCAACACCTCTCAGTTTGCTTGAGATACTCATTTCCCCTGACCTTTTAACCCGGGATGTGGCACCCTTCTCAGCTTTCCTGTTTAATGTAGGTCCACTCTTCCCACGAATGACAGAACCAGCCATCCGGCACGGAGAGGGGCTGGGGCCTCAGATTCAAACTCCTTTTTGGTTTTCCCGTCCTTGGAAGAGCTGATGGAACAAGTTTTTGGCCGTTCATTTCATCTGTCCCCTATTGTTGTTAGTTTTTTTTTTTTGACACAAGGTCCCTCTCTCTGTGGCCCAGGCTGAAATGCAATGGCATGACCCTAGCTACTGCAGCCTCCAACTCCTGGGCTCAAGTGAGCCTCCCACCTCAGCCTCCATAGTAGCCAGGACTACAGGTGCACCCCACTGCACCTGGCTATTTTTTTTTTAATAGAGATGGGGGTCTCGCTATGTTGCCCATGCTAGTCTCAAACTCCTGATTTCCAGCAATCCTTCTGCCTCGGCCTCCCAGAGTTCTGGGATTACAGGCAGGAGCCACTGTGCCTGGCTCCCTTATATTTTTATCAGATTCTTTCATCAGATTCTTTTATCGGATTCTGCCCTGTTGCCCAGGCTGGAGTGCAGTGGTATGATCTCAGCTCACTGCAACCTCTGCCTCCTGGGTTCAAGCGATTCTTCTGCCTCAGCCTCCCGAGAGCTGATATTACAGATGCCTGCTACCATGCCAGCTAATTTTTATATTTTTAGTAGAGACAGGGTTTCGCCATGTTGGCCAGGCTGGTCTTGAACTCCTAACCTCAGGTGATTCGCCCACTTCCACCTCCCAAAGTGTTGGGACTATAGGCGTGAGCCACCGAGCTCAGCTGAATCCAATTCTTTTAAATGGAGACTAAATAAATCTCTTGGCTTTATGGCTTTGAGCATCAGTCTCAGAGGCAGCGTTTGGTCTGTTGTCAGTAAGTCAATCCACTAACAGTGTTGATTAAATTCCTCTGAGTACAGGTGTGTGTGTGTGTGTGTGTGTGTGTGTGTGTGTGTGTGTGTGTGTGTGTGTGTGTTCCACTGGTGCTTAGATGGGAATAAGGGTAACTTGAAAGGCAGTGTACATGGGTTAGCCCACATGAAAAACACACAGTTTAATTAGAGGACACCAAATTCATGTTAACAGAAGATAAACTCTAAGTGGAAACATCTGTGAGCATACTGGAAAAGTGCACACATATTCAGATGATGTCTAAGGTTCCTCCCAGCATGGACATTCTGTGATTTTTGTGCAGACTAAAACCAGTATCCTGCTCTATGATTGCATAATAATGTTGATGTCACCACAAGAATAATAGCTACATTATAGATTTGTTGTTTGTTTTGTTTTGTTTTTTGAGACTGAGTCTCACTTTGTCACCCAGGCTGGAGGGCAGTGGTACGATCTCAGCTCACTGCAACCTCCGCCTCCTGAGTTCAATCAATTCTCCTGCCTCAGCCTCTGGAGTAGCTGGGATTACAGGCATGTGCCGTCATGCCTGGCTCATTTTGTGTGTGTGTGTGTGTGTGTGTGTGTGTGTGTGTGTTTTTAGTACAGATGGGGTTTCACCATGTTTGCCAGGCTGGCCTTGAACTCCTTACCTCGAGTGATCTGCTCGCCTTGGCCTCCCGAAGTGCTGGGTTTACAGACGTGAGCCACCACCATGCCCTGCCTAGATTTCTGTTTTGTTTTAGTGAGAGCAGTGCAAAATAGAACCCATCTCCATGGTTGCAGATTGGCCGACTCTCATTGTTATAAGCTCTGAGGTTCATTTCTGGGCCATTTGCAGAAGTGTACATTTGCAGTTAGCTGAGAGTAGCGAATCTTGGACTGACTGTACCATTCTGGAGATGTGTGCCCTCAGTGTTCACTTTTCTGTTGTCCTTGAGATGGACAGGAAGTCCTTTTCATTTCAGCCCTTGCTGTTGACTTTTCTTTTTCTGTCTTCAGTGTGTTTGTCCAGTCTTCTGCCTCAGCAAGTAGTATGCAGAACGGATGCGTAGCAGGTTGTCAGTTTCACCTTCTACATAGTCCTCGAATCTTTCCCTTTCTGAAGGAGCCTAAATGTCCCCAGTAGCTGTTCCTAAAGATTCAGGCCTTTAGCTGGTCTTTGAGGTCCAGCCTGTTGTTCCTGGGCACTGCCCCAGCCTTAGCCCCATCGCACCTGCCCATCCTCACCAATGTACACTTCGGTTTTCCAGCTGCGCCAAGCTCCGTGTCCTCCCCATCTGTCCCCACTCCCCGTTTCTTCTCTCTCTCTCTCTCTTTTTTTTTTTTGGAGAGAAGTCTCGCCCTGTCACCCAGGCTAGAGTGTAATGGCGGTATCTTGGCTCACTGCAACCTCTGCCTCCTGGGTACAAGGGATTCTCCTGCCTCAGCCTCCCAAGTAGCTGGAATTATGGGTGCCCACCACCACGCCTGGCTAATTTTTTGTATCTTTAGTAGAGACAGAGTTTCACCATGTTGGCTAGGCTGATCTTGAACTCCTGAGCTTGTGATCCACCCACCTCGGCCACCCAAAGTGCTGGGATTACAGGCGTGAGCCATCACGCCCCCCCTCCCCATTCATTCTCTTACTCGTCCTTCAGCTCTTAACAAAAGAGCTGTTTTCTCAAGGACTCTTTCATTGACCTCTGTGAGCAGATTAAAATCTCTTTACCCTCTCTTAACACCAAGTGCCCCTTGCTATAGCTGCAGTTTATCTGTGTAGTGAGGGGATGAATGGCGACCCCCTTCTGTAGACTGTGGATTCTGTGGGGTCATCCACAATGTTGTATCAGCATCTCGCATGGTACTAGTAGATAATAATAAAGATCCAGCAGGAATAAATGAATGAATGAGGAATATAATGGAGATTGTCTCAAAGGACTGAGATTCTTGTAGTGCTTCCGGTCCATCTACCCAATAGCACATTGCCCCGTTAAACTGTGCAAAATAGAGAACTGGATGGTAGGCACCATGGATTATCAAGGGTTATGTTTATGTGGGTTGTAGGATCCACTGAGGAAATCTTGATTTTTTTTTTTTTTTTTTTTGAGAGAGGGTCTCATTCTATTGCCCAGGCTGGAGTGCAGTGGTGTGATCTTGGCTCACTGTGACCTCCACCTCCCAGGCTCAAACAATCCTCCCACCTCAGCCTCCCAAGTAGCTGGGACCACAAGAGTGCATCATCACGCCTGATTAAATTTTTGTATTTTTAGTAGAGTGGGGTTTTGTCATGTTGCCCAGGCTGGTCTTGAACTCCTGGGCTCAAGTGACCTGCCTGCCTCAGCCTCCCCAAATGCTGGGATTACAGGCATGAGCCACCACGACCAACCAGAAATTTTGATTTCAGTGAATACTTAATTAACATTAGTGGGCATCAGTGTTAAGTATAGAAAATTCCAGTTATTTAAGGGGTCTCATTTAGCAAAGGCCCCCCTGCAGGTTAACACTGAAATGATGTAAATCACAGGAACACCTGGTGGGGCCAGTTTTGCATCAGTGAAGTTCATCTATGTTAACTGAAAATTCTTGTACTCTACACCCTTGGCAGAGAGTCCAAGCTGTCACTGCCTGCTCCCGCCTTTGCTCTGCCAATTTAATCTGGGATTGTGTTCTTACAGCCCGGGGAAGAGCTGCATTCAACTGTCTCTTGGAAAGACCTTCATGTACCTCACTAACTGCAGGTTAAGCATAGTCTTGAAGTTTTACCTGTAAGGGAGAGATTATCATGGACATTTTAATTTGGAGCAGGGATTTGTAACTTGCAATCTACTTAGAAAGAAAAAATAAAAAGTAAACTCAAGGGAGAATAGGGTTAGCACCCAAAGCCCTCTCTTGGGATGTTTTTCTAATTGTTTTTGAAAATCTTTCACGCCTTTTGATACTGCTAAAGTTTGTGACGGAGTTTCACTCATGTTACCCAGGCTGGAGTGCAATGGCGCGATCTCGGCTCACCGCAACCTCCGCCTCCTGGGTTCAGGCAATTCTCCTGCCTCAGCCTCCTGAGTAGCTGGGATTACAGGCACGCACCACCATGCCCAGCTGATTTTTTTTTGTATTTTTAGTAGAGACGGGGTTTCACCATGTTGACCAGGATGGTCTCGATCTCTTGACCTCGTGATCCACCCGCCTCGGCCTCCCAAAGTGCTGGGATTACAGGCTTGAGCCACCGCGCCCGGCTGTTTTTGAATATATCCTAGTTTTCAAGTCAGGAGAAAGAGAAAGTCTGGCACGGGGTTTAAGGGCACAGATTCGGTCTAGAGTTCCTGCACCTATGTCCGTCACTGTCACTTACTAGCTGTGTAACCCCAAGTCCTTACCTTTCACCAGCAGAGAATTCTATTCCCCGCCTTTCAGTATTGTCCTGTGAATTTTAAGAATGAGTGCCTCGGAGAGTACTTACAGCTCTCCCTAGGGAAAGCATTCTTTAAATGTTAGCTCTTATTATTCCTTAGAAAGGAGGTGGAATGTGTGCTTTTTCTTATTCTGATGTGTGGATAGGGTTTGTGGTTCACAATGTCATTCACTTGCTTGCATTTTTTGTTTGTTGTTGTTTTTTTTTTTTTTTTTTTGAGATGGAGTCTCACTGTCTTGCCCAGGCTGGAGTATGGTGGCACCATCTCTGCTCACTGCAACCTCCACCTCACAGGTTCAAGCCATTCTCCTGCCTCAGCCCCCTGAGTAGCTGGGATTACAGGTGCACACCACCACAAATGGCCAGTTTTTGTTTTTTGTATTTTTAGTAAAGACAGGGTTTCACCATGTTGGCGAGACTGATGTCAAACTTTTGATTTCAGGTGATCTGCCTGCCTTGGCCTCCCAAAGTGCTGATATTACAGGCATGAGCCACCACATTTGGCCCTACTTGCTTAAGTTTTAAAGCATCTGAGGTGTGCACAGTGCTGAGGAAGAAGAGATGAGCAGGGAGAGAATCCCCGCTTTCACAGAAGCCATGATCTAGTTGGATAGAGAAGGTAAGCACAACTTCACAATGTACCAAGTCCATTCATTCATGCAACAAATATTTCTCTTGAGGTGCAGTGGCTCGTGCCTCTAATCCCAGACTTTTGGAGGTAGAGGTGGAAGGATTGCATGAGGCCAGGAGTTCAAGGCTGCAGTGAGTTATGGTCATGTTGCTGCATTCTAGCCTGGGTGACAGAATGAGATCCTATCTCAAAAGCAAGAACACAACAGAGAAAAATCAAACCAAACAAATATTTCTTGAGTAGCAGCTGTGTGCCAGATGCTGTACTTGGTGCCAAGGATACAGTGGTGGAAGGAACAGACCAAATTTCTGCTGTCCTGGACCTTAGAATCTAGTGAAAGAGACAGAAATAAACAGGCAGACCAATGCAAAGTGGAATTTCAGTGTTGGAAGAAATTAGAGCAGAGTGAAGTGACAGAAGATACATGAGGGAGGTGGAGGTTCCTGTTTTAGAGAAATGGGGTGTTCAGAGGAGGGTGCCCTGAGGAAGACCAGAAGGCTGGTATCCAGGGATTGACTGTTCCAGGCTCAGGAGACCACAAAGTGATTGAAGCTTGGGGCGAACATCACCAAACACAGCAAGGCCACACAGGGACCCAGAGCATCTCAAAGGAAATGACAGGTGTGGATTGGCAGAGCAAAGGCAGAAGGTATTTCAGTGCTGTTGGTGAGACCTGATATGGTTTGGCTCTGTGTCCTCACCCATATCTCATGTTCAATTGCAATCCTCAGTGTTGGAAGTGGGGCCTGGTGGGAGGTGATTGGATTATAGGGGTGGTACCTAATGGTTTAGCACCATCCCCCAGTGCTGTCTCCTTGTTTAAAAGTGTGTGGCACTTTGGGCTGGGTGCAGCGACTCACGCCTATAATCTCAGCACTTTGGGAGGCTGAGGTGGGCAGATCACCCAAGGTCAGCCAACATGGTGAAACCCCATCTCTACTAAAAATACAAAAAATTTAGCCAGGTGTGGTGGTACATGCCTGTAATCTCAGCTACTCAAGAGGCTGAGGCAGGAGAATCACTTAAACCTGGGAGGTGAGGGATGCAGTGAGCCGAGATCGTGCCATTGCACACTCCAGCCTGGACAACAGAGCAAGACTCCATCTCAAAAAAAAAAAAAAAAAGAAAGTGTGTGGCACTTTCCCCTTCACTTTCTTCTTCTTCTTCTTCAAATGGAGTCTTGCTGTCTTGCCCAGCTAGTTTTTGTGTTTTTAGTAGAGACAGGGTTTCGTCATTTTTGACAGTCTGATCTTGAACTCCTGGCCTCAAGTGATCTGCCCGCCTCAACCTCTCAAAGTGCTGGGATTATAATTGTGAGCCATTGCACCTGGCCCGCTCTCTTCCTTCTGCTCCTGCTATGTAAGACATGGCTGCTTCCCCTTCATCTTCCACCACAATTGTAAGTTTCCTGAGGCCTCCCCAGAAGCAGAAGCCTGAACAGCCTGCAGAGCCATAAGCCAATGAAACCTACTTTCTTTGTAAATTACCCAGTCTCAGGTATGCCTTTATAGCAGTATGAGAACATAACCTGGAGAAGCAGCATTGGGTAGAGTGGGATGGCTCATGCTTCCCTCACCTCTGTGAAGGGCCTTGAAGTTTCCTCTGCCTCGGACTTTAGGACCCAGGATTGTGGATTTTTCCAGCTAGTGTCATGTCAGGCTCAGCCCCTTATTCTATCCTTCTCAGGATTGGGAAGCTGGGCAGGTGCGGGCAGGGCACCAGCAGAGCGCCCAAGAGCAAATGGGATTTTAAAGTTGTTAGGGCATTTTGGCATTCAGTTCCCCGGGATGAACAAGGTGTCTTGTCTGGTAATTGCAATTAATGGCTCTGCTATTCAAGCATATCCGTCAATAAATCTCCTCTAATAACCGATTGGGCACAGTCGTTGCCATAGTTATGTCTCTAAATTGAGCTCAGGGTAGTTGGCCATGACACTGACCTTAGCGGGGTCAGGGCTGCTTCCTGACTGTATGACTGCATATCCCAGGAATTAGAACGACCCTCCCAATGACTGGCTTCCAGCCAGCTGAGAGGCACACTCAGCCCCTCAGCTTAACTGCCTGGAGATTTCCTGTAAGCCTCTTAAATGCAGAATAAAAGTCTTCGAAACCCTGTAATGCTGGTGGTTGCAGTAATTCTGTGCAATCCACTTCTGTACAAGCTGGGATAGAGTCAACAGGCAGACCCCGCATCAGGTTGGTGGTCACCAGTATCGTTCACGGCAGGCCTCATCTCAGATTCCTTGGTTGATGAGGTCAGTGACTTACCATGGATTTGTTCTCTTAAATTCTTCCCTTCCACCAGGCGCAGTGGCTCAAGCCTGTAATCCCAGCACTTTGGGAGGCCAAGGTGGGTGGATCACGAGGTCAAGAGATCGAGACCATCCTGGTCAACATGGTGAAACCCCGTCTCCACTAAAAATATAAAAAAAAACATTAGCTGGGCATGGTGGTGTGTGCCTGTAATCCCAGCTACTCAGGAGGTTGAGGCAGGAGAATTGCTTGAACCCAGGAGGCAGAGGCTGCGGTGAGCCGAGATTGCGCCATTGCACTCCAGCCTGGGTAACAAGAGTGAAACTCCGTCTCAAAAAAAAAAAAAAGTTCTTCCCTTCCAGATAATTCCTTCTCTGCTCCCAAGTACTGTCTTTAGGAGTCCATTTATCTCTCCCCACCAAAAAAATTTCTTGGATTTCTAGAGTGCCAACTCAAAACCCAGTTTGGAGCAGGTTCTCGCTCTGTTGTCCAGGCTGGAGTGCAGTGCAGTGGGGCAATTATGGCTCACTGCAGCCTTAAATTCCTGGGCTCAAGTGATTCTCTTGCCTCAGCCTCCAGAGTAGCTGGGACTATGGGAATGTGCCACTGTGCCCCGAGGATTTTTATTTTTATTTTTTGTAGAGATGGGGGGTCTCTCACTGTATTGTCCAGGCTGGTCTTGGACTCCTGAGCTCAAGGGATCCTCCCACCGCAGCCTCCTAAAGTGTTGGGATTATAGGTGTGAGCCACTGCACCCAGCCAAGAGTCCATCTGCCTAAAATCCCACCCTTTTGCACTTTCACGGAGCATAATTCTGCAGCCACCATGCTTGCTTGTTCGGTTCAGGGGCAGCTTCCTGAAGCACCAGCTGTTGCTCAGAGATCACATCTGCCTATTGCGTCCTTGTTTCATAACGTCTCTTGTGCCCTCAGAAGATCTTGGATTTCTAGAGTGCCATCTCAAAACCCAGTTTGGACACCTCCTGAGGAGGTGGGGGTGCTTTTAAAAGTGTCTATTTATATGCTTGAGATGATTGCAGATGATCACACAGAAGGTGGAAGAGGGGACCTGGAGGCAAAAGAAAAATAGTCTCTTCTAATTCATGTCTGCAAAATCCCTAAAAAACATGGAAGGCAATGGAAACCCATTTCCTGACTCTGATTGGAACCCAGGCTTGATTTAAGCTTTTTTATTTTTTCCTAGTTTTCAGCCCCTCAAGTCCCTTTTATTCTAGCAAGTTCCTTTTTCAAATTTTTATTCATTTTAAGTTCCAGGTTACATGCGCAGAATGTGCTGGTTTGTTACATAGGTATACATATGCCACAGTAGCTTGCTGCACCTATCAACCCGTCACCTAGGTTTAAGCCCCACATGAATTCTATACTCTTGTTTTCTTTTTTTAGAGTTGGGGTCTTGCTTTGTCGTCCAGGTTGGAGTGCAGTGGTATGAACATAGCTCACTGCAGCTTCCAGCTACTGGGCTCAAGTGATCCTTCTGCCTCAGCATCCCGAGTAGCTGGGATTATAGGCGTGTGCCACCATGCCTGGCTAATTTTTAATTTTTTCTCTTTTTGTAGAGATATGGATCTTACTATGTTGCCCAGACTGGTCTCAAGCTCCTGGGCTCAAGTGATCTTCCTGCCTCAGCCTCCCAGGTGGCTGGACGATTGGCACATACTGCCATGCCTGCCTATTTAAAAAAATTCTTGTAGAGACAGGAGCTCACTATGGTGACCAGGCTGGTCTTGAACTCCTGAGCTCAAGTGATCCTCCTGCCTCCACCTCCCAAAGTGCTGGGATTGCAGATGTGAGCCACCATGCCTGGGCATACTTTTCATTGCTCTCCATTTTTGCTGTCCTGCTCTTCTTCTGTTGTTTATCTCAGAGTTAATGTTGCAGAATTTTAGAGCTGGAAGGATCTTGGGGACGGGAAAAACATAGAGGTGATGCAGCTGGGGGCCCAAGGAGCAGAGGCCTGGATTCAACTATCCTGCCGAGGGTCCAGTTTCTGCACCATTTTCCTTTCTGGAGAATCTCTGTAACATGGTGTGGTAGGGCTTAGCATGTTCACCTTCTCTGGAAGGGTCTCTGTGAGAAGAATGGAGAAGGATTTCCATATGTCAGAAATCTACCAAGGCATCTCTTTAAGGTGAAATAAACTGTTTATTGGTTTGCTTCTAACTTTTTCAATAACCTTCAAATATAATAAAAACAGTGTGTCTGTTTTCAAGGTGGATCAAGTTGGAAAACTAATCGAGTCATAGCAGGAATACTAATCTTTTGAACTCTAGCATTTCAAATTAATATCAAAAGAAAACCAGGCAGTTTCTGTGTGGATTTGGAGAGATGAAATGTGCACCTTTTTGAAATCCTTCATATCAGTGGCTTATAAAAGTATTTTGATGGATGTTTGATGGAATTTGAATTATTGAGCAATGTTAAATAGAATTTCAACTGCACCGTTAATGACGTACCTTTAAAAGGAGTTATAAAAATAGCAGGAGATTTGCTATAATAAAGGAGGAAAAGGGAAAGGCAAGTTAAATGCAGTAAATGCATGATGCGGAACAGCTGGAGGTACTCACCTCCTTCTTTCAACTCCATTTTCTCCTCTGTGGCTGGAGTTCTCTTAACGCCTTTGCTGACGTATTCAGCACAGACATTCAGCTAGTACTGGGTGTTCCTGGGTCCCTAGCTGAGAGACTGTGGGTGGACTCCCCACCACAAACATGTGAAATATCTCCATATTTCTAGACCCCATCCCAGATGCATTTCTTCTACATATTGGCCAGTGCTGTCCAAGGGGCAGCTATATTGTTAATCACCGTGATATCTGGACTTAGAGAAGAAGCTAAAAAGGCAATTCTCTGCTGAACACTTTGAGTTCCAGAAGAGGGCAGATGACAGATGGGGCTGTTAACTGCAACGCGGCTTGTTCACACTATTTGGGTGTCCCGGGTGCACACAGCGTGTACCTGGCAAGCCTGGTCGTGTACTGGCACTGATACGGAAGGGCTGGCTCTGGTCCTCCCCATGGAGGGGGCTGGGGAGAATCCTCAGAGACGGGCAGAACCTGAGAAACCAGAGAAACTGAAATGAGAATGGACCACTAGGAGAGTGAATGGAAACACAGAGGAGAGCGGATGGGAAGTGACAGGAGAATGGAAGAAAGGAGGAGATCAGGGAAGAAATGCAAATTCAGGACGGACAGGTTGGCTCAAGCCTGTAATCAATCCCAGCACTTTGGGAGGCCGAGGTAGGCAGATCACCTGAGGTCAGGAGTTTGAGACCAGCCTGGCCAACGTGGCGAAACCCCATCTCTACTCAAAATACAAAAATCAGCTGGGTGTGGTGACACGTGCCTGTAATTGCAACTACTCAGGAGGCTGAGGCAGGACAATTGCTTGAACCTGGGAGGCAGAGGTTGCGGTGAGCAGAAATTGTGCCACTGCACTCCAGCCTGGGTGGCAGAGTGAGACTCCATCTCAAAAGAGAGAGAGAGAGAGAGAGAGAGAGAGAGAGAGAGAGAGAGAAAAGAAGGAAAAACCCCAAGAAACAAAACCAACCAAACAAACAAAAGATACACAAATTCAGGCTGGATTAGAACAGAGAAATTGTCAAAGGGGGGTGTGAGAAGGACGGTGAAGGGAGGCAAACCCCTGGTCCCCAGTGGCAGCCCCCACTCTTCTACTTCTGTCCTCTCCTCTGTGGCTTCCTTGTCTCCCTCCCTCCCTCCCTCCCTTCCTTCTTTCTTTCTTATTTTTTTTTCTTATTTTTTTCTGAGACAGGATCTTGCTCTGTTGCCCAGGCTGGAGTGCAGGGGCGCGATCATAGCTCCCTGCAGCCTCAACCACCTGTGCTGAAGCGATCCTCCTGCCTCAGCCTCCTCAGTAGCTAGGACTACTGGTGCACACCACCAGCTCAGCTAATTTTTTTATTTTTTTGTAGAGACGGGGCCACACTTTGTTGTCCAGGCTGATCTCGAACTCTTGGGCTCAAGTGATCCTCTTGCCTCAGGCTTCCAACATGCTGGGATTACAAATGTAAGCCACTAAGTCTGGCCAGTGTTTTCTTCGTAAATGTTGACTTTTTATTTGAATTACAATCCAAAGCAGTTTTTGAAATGTTTTATTTTTATTTATATATTTCAAGCAGTTAATACATATGTACGGTATATAATTCAAGACAGAAATAGGTAGATAGTGAATTTTAAGTCTCTCCCGCCCTGTTACCTAGTTCTTTCTACCAAGGAACCATTGTTAGTGGTTGACTGTGTTTTTCCACAGAGATTCTATGTGAATACATACACCCTAAGCACACTATACACAACGTTTAGCACATTGCTTTTTTTTTTTTTTTCCCACTTAACCATATGATCTCGGAAATGGTGCCATATTGGTACATATAGAGCTGCCTTGTTGATTTCAAAGGCTGTACAGTATTCCATTTTATGGATTTACCGTAATTGACACTTCTTCTGTTGATGGACATTTAGTTTGTTTCCAGTCTTTTGCTGTGATAAGTTTCTTTGTGCATACATCTCTGTGTGCACACGTATGTATAGATCTGACAGATAAATTTTTAGAAATGGGATTGCTGGTCAGAAGGTATATGCGTGTTAAGATTTGGAAACTATCACCACATTTCCCTGTTTTCTAATTTACAGTACTACCTTGCCAAACCAGTGTGATCGAAAGTTGATCTTTGACAATCTGTTAGGCAAAACATGTATCTCCTTGAATCGGTTCGTTGGCATTTCCTTTCCCGTGAACTGTTTGTTCGTGTTAAGGGTGGTTTGGATAAATCCAGACGGAAGAGCGTCAGGGTCGTGGAGGTCACCGACTGGGAAAGATTGAAGAGGAAGGGAAAATGGCCAAGTGTGCTTTATGAAAGAAAAATAAACTCAAGGACGATGTCTCTTTCTAAAGAAACCACTGTCTCTGGATGATGCCGTGTCAATATGCCAGTGGCACAGATGGTTCTTCAATTTGACGCACTGACATTTCTTCCCCTGGACTGTGATATAAAAGCCTTTTCTCTCACAGATCCAGTACTCACATTGCCATCATAGCATTACTGGAGTATGTTTTCATTGAAAATTGTGTGTAAAACCCATTGTTTCATTGCAAATAAAAGTTTAGATTTACTGCGACATGATCACAAAGTGGTATTTTCATCCACAAAGCCCTCGGTTACTTATGTGCTTTAGAGCACTAGACTGGAGTGAGCCGTCTCATTTTCAGTGAGTGACCTTGAGATGGCAGCAACATTACATTCAATTCTGGGATGCACCAAGTCCATTACAAAGTGAAAGTAAAAATGGCAATAAATCAGAATAATACTGATTGTTATAATTTTATTATCAGAGCATTAAGTCAATAAAACTTATCTGAAATGTCATTTGAAATTGTATACAATTTTTACTAGTTATTCAGTATGTCTTAAAAGCATGCTTAAAACAACAAAATGAAGAAATCATGGGTAAGTTGTGCAAAAGCTGAGACTTAATTCATGTTGTAGTAAAACTAAATGCTCTTTTGGTTTTTACTTTGTAAAGAAATTTTTTTTTGGTAGACTTTTATTTTTTATTTTTTGAGACGGTGTCTCACTCTTTTGCCCAGGCTGGAGTGCAGTGGCGTGATCTTGGCTCACTGCAACCTCCACCTCCCCAGGTCAAGAAATCCTCATACCTCAGCCTCCCAAGTAGCTGGGACTACATGCAGCTGCCACTGTGCCCGGCTAATTTTTGTATTTTCAGTAGAGACAGTGTTTCGCCATGTTGACGAGGCTGGTCTTGAACTCCTGACCTCAAGTAATCCACCCACCTCTGCCTCCCAGAGTGCTGGGATTACAGGTGTGAACCATTGTGCCTGGCCCTTTTTGCAGACTATACCATAATGCTTACTGTCTTTCCAGCTGTATTTAGTGCCTGATTGTCTGATTGCTTATTTTCTTGCAGGTTGTCTGGTCTTCTCTCATTTGTGATTTTATATAGGACGGTCATCTAATATATGACATCTTTTCAGGACAGGAGAATGCGGTTGTTTTTTTAAATAATGAGAAATAATGAAACTTATTTATGAAGGAAATCAGAAAAATTTATTGATGAATCACTATAAGGGAAACATGCAAATTAAAAAAGCCCTGCTTAATAGCATCTTCATTACCAGGGAGCTTCTAAGGAATGAAATAGGCACGTAAAAGGCAGGAGAGTAGGTGATGTAATATTGCTTATGTCAGGTACAATACATGATTACTATGCATTTTAATCTTGTCAATTGCTATTAGATTATCATAGTATTACTGTGTAATTATTTAAGGTGCAAGACACTAAAAATGTTTAGGTCCGTCTTTTTGCAACTTTTTTTTTTTTCATTTTGTGATGGATTGCTGACATGTAAATTATGGAAATCAGAAAAAATAGATTGTAAATGTGTCCCTAGTTTGATATTAATTATGTTCTGGTTTTCCCTTTGATCTTGGTCTGCGATAAAATCATATTAGGCCAGGTGTGGTGGTTCACACCTTTAATCCCAGCACTTTGGGGGGCCAAGGTAGGTGGATCACGTGAGGTTAGAAGTTTGAGATCAGCCTGGCCAACATGGTGAAACCCCGTCTCTACTAAAAATACAAAAATTAGCCAGGTGTGGTGGCGGGCACCTGTAATCCCAGCTACTAGGGAGGCTGAGGCAGGAGAATCGCTTGAACCCAGGAGGGGAGGCTGCAGTGAGCTGAGATACAGCTACTGCACTCCAGCCTGAGTGACAGAGTGAGACTGTCCCAAAACAAACAAACAAACAAAACAACAAAAAAAACATTTTAAAGAAAATTGCAATCCAGTTGCAGTGGCTCATACCTGTATACCCAGAATTTTGAGAGGCCAAGGTGGGATGAACTCTTTGAGCCCAGGAGTGTGAGACCAGCCTGGGCAACATAGGGTGACCCTATCTCTATAAAAAACAAAATTCCATGCCTGTGGTCCCAGCTACTTGGGAGGCTGAGGTGGGAGGATCACTTGAGCCCAGGAGGTTGAGGCTAGGGCTCCTGAATGAGGCACAACCCAGGCCAGTGAGCGACTCACAGCACAGTGGAGAAAGAGGGAGTATAACAAAATCCCAAAGCAGGTGTCATGCCGGGTGTGGTGTGGGGAGAGTTCCCAGGGGTGATTGCGACTCATAACCAAGAACTGAGCAGTTACTGTGTGCCAGGAGCATGGTGAGCTCTTTACATGTTCGTTCCTTCCTTCCCTTCCTTCCTTCCTTCCTTCCTTCCTTCCTTCCTTCCTTCCTTCCTTCCTTCCTTCCTTCCTTCCTTCTTTCCTTC
>NW_022437008.1:8105925-8125449 GCF_009761245.1 Sapajus apella
TTCCTTCCTTCTTTCTCTTTCCCTCCCTCCCTCCCTCCCATCCTCCCCCCCTCCCTTCCTTCCTTCCTTCTTTCCTTCCTTTCTTCTTTCTTTCTTTTCTTCCTTTTGAGACAGAGTGTCATTCTGTTGTCCGGGCTAGGGTACAGTGGCATGATCTTGGCTCACTGCTACCTCCGCCTCCTGGGTTCAAGCGATTCTCCTCCCTCAGCCTTCCAAGTAGCTGGAATGACAGACGTGCACCACCACACCCAGCTACTATTTTGGATTTTTAGTACAGACAGGGTTTTACCATGTTGACCATGCTGGTTTTGAGTTCCTGACAGATGAAGACGCTGAGGTAGGAAGACTTCACCCTTCCACAGGGACACAGCGTTAATAGACGATGAACTGGGGCTTTGATGCAGGCAGCCTTCATTGGCATGTCACACCGCATCCATATGTTCCTCTCTTTACTTTTAGTCCTATTCGGAAAGTATCCTTTGTCTAAAGAATACAATAGACAGAGGCTCCAATTCTTGCACAGAACTCCTAGAGAAGGGCAGACATCTTAGAAGGAAATCAAACGGCAGAGCAGAACAGCAACCAGAAGTGGCTTTGAGCTTCTTCAGGGATGGGGTCATCTCTTAGGTCCATTCTGGTGCTAACGTCATGACCCTCTGATTATCCGCTGACTCAGAGCAGAAAATCTTATGGAAATCTCTTCTTAGAATTCCCATGCTACTGGGAAGTGGCGCTGTGCAGTGGTTAGAAGCAGGGCTCTATTTTTATTTTATTTTATTTATTTTTGTGACAGGGTCTCACTCTGTTGCCCAGTGGTATGATCAAAGCTCACTGCAGGGCTGGGTGTGGTGGCTTATGCCTGTAATCCCAACACTTTGGGAGGCTGAGATGGGTGGATCACTTGAAGCTAGGAGTTCAAGACCAGCCTGGCCAACATGGTGAATATCCACCTCTACTAAAAATACAAAAAATAGCCGGGCATGATGGTACACCCCTGTAATCCCAGCTACTCGGGACACTGAGGCACGAGGATCACTTGAACCTGGGAGGCAGAGGTTGCAGTGAGCTGAAATCGTGCCACTGCACTCCAGCCTGGGCGACAGAGTAAGACACTGTCTCGAAAAAAAGAAAAGAAAAAAGCTTACTGCAGCTTTTAACCCCCAGGTCAAGTCATCCTTTATCCTCAGCCTCTCAAGTAGCTGGAACTACTGGTATGCACCAACACGCCCAGATAATTTTTAAATTTCTTTTTAGGGACAGGGTCTTGCATTGTTGCTCAGGCTGGTCTCGAACTCCTGAGCTCAAGCGATCCTTCTCCCTTGGCCTCCCAGACCTCTGAGATTTCAGATGTGAGTCACCATGTCCGCCAGGGGCAGGGCTCTAGAGTCCGACTGCGGGGGTCAAATCTCAGAGGTAAGACACTTATTCTCAGCTCCAGTACATTATCCATAAAATAGGGATATCAATCCATTGCCCCCTCATAGACTTGTCTGAAGACTGAAGTAGACAATCTTGATGGTGGCTTGAGCCCAGAGTCTGGCGTGCTAAAAGTGCTTTGTAAGTGTTCTCTATAACTATCTTTATTACTGATGTCCATTTCCTCCTGGGACATTGGCATAAATAGACATGTCACAGGAAATCCACATGAAAATTAAATTAGAAGCTCACATTTCATCTGAATGCAGTTGAGACAAAAATCAAAGTAATGTATAGTTAAACGTAAATAATTGAGAAATGTCTTTTGGTAACAGCAGTCAGCATTGCAGATCTCAAATAAGTTGATTATTAGATAAGATGCTTATTCCATTCCTCCCAAAAAGTATTGATTTGATTTTGGTGACAGTGTCAATTTGAGGGGGCTGATTGAATATGTTGGAAAATATTTACGTAAAATGGTCTAGCAAGACGAGTTCTTTGAATCGCATTACCGACAGCATGGGTTTATGTATTTCAGACGTGACCTGCCTGCCGGCTGCTTCTTCGTGTCCCGATGTGTATCAGGACCCTCTTGCAGTCGGTAGTCTGGCCACCGCCCTGTCCTCTGCTTTGAACTCTTGAGCCCGTTA
Organism: Sapajus apella; assembly: GCF_009761245.1. Taxonomy (NCBI): domain Eukaryota; kingdom Metazoa; phylum Chordata; class Mammalia; order Primates; family Cebidae; genus Sapajus; species Sapajus apella. Next base: position 8,107,992 of record NW_022437008.1, read on the forward strand.
TTTGCCTGTTAATTTTCACAAAGCCTTGTATTTCCTTAAGTTTCTTATATATGTTATGGAACCATCTCACAAACACTTCACCAAACAAGTGTCAGGTGGCTTGCTTGCCCTGGGTTCTCTGAGAGAGGCACTGCGGAAATATTCTCTTTTGGAAAGTAATTGTATTTGCCTGAAATCTTAAGATGTTAGATCACAGGCGGGGTGTGGTGGCTGATGCCTGTAGTCCCTGCACCTTGAGAGGCCGAGGAGGGAGGATTGCTTGAGCCCAGGAGTTTAAGACTAGCCTTGGCAACATAGCAAGACCCTGTCTCTACAAAAACAAAAACAAAAAGAAAATCCACCCCAAATCGAAAACCTAACTGGGCATGGTGGTACATGCCTGTATTCCCAGCTACTCGGGAAGATGAAGTAGGAGGAATGCTTGAACCCAGGGAATCGAGGCTGCAGTGAGTCATCGATCAAGACACTGCACCTGGTAAAACCCTGTCTCTAGCCTGGGCAACAGAGTGACACCCTGTCTCAGAAAGAAAAAAAAAGATGTTAGCTTAAAAAAAATGCTTAAAACAATTCATGGCTCTCCATGGTGCAGCGTTTTAATCAGCACATGTTGGTGTCAAATCACTGAGCCCCGCCACTTCTGGGCTTGGCCTAAGGGGCCACAGTGCTTGGAGGGTTATCTTGACCGTGATGGGGGCAGAAACTCACTGTGAGCAATTGCCAGTGTCAGCTGAATCAAATGCTCAGGGCTGCCGGGTGTGCGCTTCCTGACAAAATTCATCTGCTTATGATCATCTTTCTATTTTTGGTAGTTGAAAAGGACCATGTAGTGTGTCAGAAAATCAACAGACAGTTTGGCTTCTGGTAATTTGAAAGTGACACACACACACACCTCACGCTCACCTACACTAGGCAAACAACACCTACAAACACATGCGCATGTGCACGCGGTCTTTCCTGACTTCTGCAAGCTAAGAAGAATTTTTTTTCCATTTTAAGTCAAAAACATTCCTGTATCCCCTGGTGGAAGTGCCTCAAAAAACAAACATCAAACAAACAAACAAACCATGTGTTGTCATTGCCACGGAAACCTGTTATCACCCTGTAAGTTTCACCCGTGGATGGGGCATAGGTTTCATCAACTCCTTTGAGTACCCTAATGGTTCTGATTGGTTCTACGCAGTTCCTGTTGAAGCAGAAGCTGCAGCTGAAATCCAGAAAGTCAAGATTCTTCTTTTGCAAAGACTGGTCCCCACCATTGCCCTGCCCTGGCCTCGAGAGGAACAGGCTTGAGAATGAGCTACTTTACCCAGCAAGCGTCCCATTGTGGAAGGAACGGTGACACCACACATTGGTGGCTTTGTGGTATCACAGCTGACACACCCCTCTCCTTCTGCTGTGGAAAGAGGTAGGAGGAATGTGGGGAGGGTGACCACAGTATTTTCAGGGAAAATGGGAGGCTCTAATGGAGCCTTGGTGGGTGTGCTTAGGGATCCAGACTCTTGGCCCAGCCTCAGGTTTTAAGTTTATTTGGACTTATGAGAAAGAGACCATGGACAGACTGCTTCTGCTGGGAATGGTTCATTTTTGTCCCCTAAAGAAGAAAAATCCTGGCCGGGCGCGGTGGCTCAAGCCTGTAATCCCAGCACTTTGGGAGGCCGAGGCGGGTGGATCACGAGGTCAAGAGATCGAGACCATCCTGGTCAACACAGTGAAACCCCGTCTCTACTAAAAATACAAAAAATTAGCTGGGCATGGTGGTGCGTGCCTGTAATCCCAGCTACTCAGGAGGCTGAGTCAGGAGAATTGCCTGAACCCAGGAGGCGGAGGTTGTGGTGAGCCGAGATCGCGCCATTGTACTCCAGCCTGGGTAACAAGAGCGAAACTCCGTCCCAAAAAAAAAAAAAAGAAGAAAAATCCTACAGCCCTGGTGGTGGCAGGCACAGGAAGACTTTTACGTTCACAATGGAGATTAATGAAGTCTGATGATTTTGTTCCTAAACTGCTCCTCTCCACTGCCCCCAGCCACCAGCTCCGTCACCTCCAGATCGAATTCCCAAGTGTCTTGTGCACTCCAGAACTCTGAATTATCTTGAGACAGAGAGGTCTAGTTCTCCCAGCAAGAGCAGAGGGTACAGAAAGGCTGAAAAATAGATTGAGCGCTTCCCTGGAATGTTCCAGAATTTTTTTCTTTTTTGCTCTGTTGCCCAGGCTGGAGTCAGTGGCACAATTTCGGCTCACTGCAACCTCTGCCTCTCAGGTTCAAGCAATTCTCCTAACTCAGCCTCCAAGTAGCTGGGACTACAGGCACCTGCCACCACACCTGGCTAATTTTTGTATTTTTAGTAGAGACGGGTTTTCACCATGTTAGCCAGGCTGGTCTCAGACCTCAAGTGATCCACCTGCCTCAGCCTCCCAAAGTGCTGGGATTACAGGCAGGAGCCATCATGCCAGCCCAGAGCATATTTTTAAAAGCCCATTATCTGGGTCATTTTAGCTCAAAGAGTTCAAGTTTTCAAGATAGTGACCTGATTGACTGCATTTTCATCATCATCCTCACCACCACCAACACCATCATCAGCACTATCTTTTTCCCTTTCTTAGGAAAAAAGGGCAGTGCAATGAGGGATTCTGGCTGCCCATCCAGAACAGTTACTCACCAGGTTAACAGGCTGCAGTGTTTAATGCAAAACAAATCGCCAAGCTGGCACTGAGTGGTGTGAAACCCAATTGGCTAGAAACCGTGTCTCATTAGAGGCCATCCACACAGCAAGCAGATGCACTTGGAAGTCGTCGTGTGATTCCTTTACAGGAATCACAGAAATGATATTTGCTGCTATGCAGCCAATTGAGTCTCACGAATCTGTTTGCAGTTTCTCTTCCTTGATATTTTGCCTCTTCTAAAAATCTCATCCCTCCCTTGCATATTCAGCTAGCTTTTGCCCACTCCCCTCCACAAAACGCACTAGAGTTTTCAACAAAGACACTCCATTCTCTATTAAGCTGGCTCCAAGACCTTCTGGGTTAAGTTTGAAGTCTGGATCCTCAACCAAACAGTTGGGTGAAGGCCTCTCCTGCCCTTTGCAGATGAGAAACACATTTCTGGCAGAGAAAGGGCCTGCCTTTGAGTCTTCACAAAGCGGATGTTTACACTTAGGCCAGCATTTGTTTCTAGCCTCTGCTTGGCATTTGTTTTTCTGAAGAAATAGGTTAAAAATCATCATATGCAAAGAAGACCTCAAGTATTTCTCAGGTTGCAGAGTGGAATGTTGCCATTGCTTGTATTTCTAATGAGTTGGCTCCTAAACTCCCGACAAAACAAAAACAAAAGAATACCTTGTGTCCCTCCCAAGAATGATGGAAAGGGTTTATCATTCATCCTGACACACTGATAATTCATTTTCGCCAGAGTTGCTCAAGCCAAAAGCCTCCAGGAATTACCCTGAGTTTTTTCTTTGCTTCTCTGCACCCCACTTAAATGTCACATCCTGAGAGGCTTTTCCTGACCACCCAGGGTATAGGAGTGGCCTCTGTGACCATGTCTCTCAATCACTCTATTCTATTGTGTTCTCGTCATAGAATTTACAGCTTTCTAAAGTTATCTTTTTTTTTTAAACCTAATTTTTTAAAAAGTATTTTTTTGTAGAGACAGAGTCTCACTAGTCTCAAACTCCTGGCCTTAAGTGATCCTCCTGCCTTGATCTCCCAAAATGTTGGGATTATAGGTGTGACCACCACGATCAACCTGAAGTCATCTTGTCTATGATATGTTTACAATGTAATTATTGGTCTCCCCTTACTGATTTTTTTTTTTTTGAGACAGGGTCTCACTCTATCACTCATGCTGGAGTACAGTGGCTTCATCTGGGTTCACAGCAACCTCTGCCTCCTGGGCTCAAGCAATTCTCCCACCTCAGCCTCCCGCATAGCTGGGACTACAGGTGCATGCCATTACGTCCAACAATTTATTTGTTTGTTTGTTTGTTTTTTGTATTTTTGATAGAGACAGGGTTTCTCCATGTTGCCCAAGCTCCTGGACTCAAGAAATTGCTGGGATTATAGGCGTGAGCCTTGCCCCCTACAGGTATTTAAAGGTCAGAGGAGTTAGGATCTTGTTGGTTATGTTCAGTTGTGAGGGATCCAGCACGTAGGACAGTGCTCGGCCCTTTGTACAAGTAAATGAATGATGAAAGAGATCATTGTGTAACCGGGTTGCGAGACAGACGGGGCTCAGCTCCGCAGCCCCCATTTGATGTGCTCGAGGTTCTTGGGCTCCCTCGTCCCAGGAATGGGGGAGAGGCCCTGGCGGCGCGGTGAGCTTACCGGTTAAGTAAATGTGGGACCCAGAGAGTTTTGCAGAGAGCAATTTATTAGGCAGAAAGAGAAAGAGAGAGAAGTAGAGAGAGCTCCCACGCTGTCGTGGGAGGGGATCCCAGAGAGGGAAATCCACACAGGTAGAGAGGGAGAGGCAGCTCCCACGTTGCCGTGGGAGGGGATCGGAGAAGGAGTCCGCACAGGTAAGGGGCAGTGGGGTTTTAACTTGGAAGTTATACCCGCCCCATTCATGTTCTTGTCCAATGAGAGGAGTTCTGTCAAACTAACTTCCTCTGGAGCAGTTGATCTTTGACTTTGATTCTGGATTGGTTGCTTGGGCCCACAACAGAGTCCCTCCTTCTAAGGCTTTGGCGGGCTTTCTGAACAAAGGAAGCCCACCTGGAATTTTACCTAACCCTGGGGGGGGGGGGGGAAGTTAGACAAAGACTTTAGGGTCCCGGATGGGGAGGTGGATGGAGGCATGGCGCTGGGAAGTTCTTGCCTTTAAAACCAGGCCCCTTGTGGACCCGGGAAGAGAAGTTAACAAAGTCCCTCAGTTGCAAATCCCCAAGGCTCAAGCTTTAAGCCACTGAGTGCTTCTCTATTTGTGGTCTTTTTCTCATGAATAATCCCTTGACTTATCTGTTGTTCCCCTGAAAGTTTTTGGGTGAGCAGCCCTTCTGGTTTTGCTTTTCATCTTGCTTTGTTTTTAATAGCCTTGGAGTTGTACATCTTGTTGCTCTGTCATAGAAGTCATTCTATACAAAGCTATCTGTAACTGTTTCCCAATATCAGAGGCAGAGCGGTGTCCAATTTTAATAACTTGGTGTTTGTATGCAGAGCTAATCTCTTCTGGGATGACAATGAATCAGAGGAGAGATTCTGAAAAGGACACCCGAGGGATCTCGGCTCCCTGCATGGCCCTTGCAAAGTCAGGAGGGGCCTCCTTTGCTGGAAAATTACCTTGCTTGCCCTTTGAGGGGAACTGGGGCTGCCTAGAAACTGTATGGCCCAGTCACTGCAAGTGTGAAACCGGGTCAAAAGGGCAAAATGGGTGGGAAAGTGGGCACCCCAGAGAACATCTGTGGAGAAGGGCTACTAGTGTTCCCCAGTGGACAGCTATAATAGGGGATAAAGCATTTGTGCATTAGCAGGATGTTTTTTCATGACAGAAGTTGATTTCTTTCTTTTATTTTATTATTATTTTTTGAGTCCTGGTCTTGCTCTGCCGACCAGGTTGGAGTACAAAGGTGCAATTTTGGCCCACTGCAGCCTCTACCTCCGAGGCTGAAGTGATCCTCCCACCTCAGCCCCTAGGTAGGCTGAAGTGATCCTCCCACCTCACCCCCTAGGTAGGCTGAAGTGATCCTCCCACCTCAGCCCCTAGGTAGGCTGAAGTGATCCTCCCACCTCAGCCCCCCAGGTAGCTGGGACTGCTGGTGCATGCCACCATGCCCGGTGAATTTTTGTGGTTTTTTGTAGAGGTGGGGTTTCACCATGTTGGCTGGGCCGGTCTCAGACTTCTGCACTCAAACCATCCTCCACCCTCGGCCTCCCAAAGTGCTGTCACTATGGGCATGAGCCACAGTGCTCTGCCTTCCTTATTGCATAAGAAGAGTGTGTATGCAGGCACGGCTGTTGATTCACGTTGCCATTGAAAGACATCTACTGCTCCAGCCAGAGGAATCCCTACTGGCTCCAGGAGGTCCACAAGCATCATCCCTGTAGAAGGACAGACATTGTATCCAAACTAGCCTGGTTCCTCAGACTCCCAAGTTCTGAAGTTTTATGAACAGATCACTAGAAAGAGGAGGCAGATTGTTCTGCTGGGTAAACTCAAACTAGGGGGTAATTGCAGAAAACTCAGGGATGGAGAAAACAAAAATAATGAAAATCAATAGTGCATCTGATGTGATCTTACAGTGTAATCTGAACAGTTCTTATCATATGTAATTTGTGAGAAAATCCATCATATGGGGATGCAGCAAGTACATTCCATGTAAATGCACAAATGCTCTGTTAATTAAAGCTATCCCCTCACCTTGCATTGTGGAGAGTGCAGAACTAAACTCAGAGTCCTAGAACGTTACAGTTGGAAGCGCATGAGCCCATTTTAGGGTTGAGTAAATAAAATGCAGAGAGGGGAAGGGGCCTTTCCAGAGCCTGTTGGTCATTCCCAACTATCCTCTAGACAGTGCCCAATCACCTTTCTCCTCTCTATGCCCAGCTGTTCAGCTGTTCCCACAGTCCTAGCCTCAAACTCACAAACCCAAATCCAATGAAACAAAGCACCCCTCTGCCCCAGTTAACAGGATTCCCTTTAGAAGGCACATTGATTTTTTGATTGAGGATTGAAGGGCATCTTTATTTTCATTGATTTTTTTATTGAATTTTTGGTTTTTGAGTCAAAGTCTCCCTCTGTCACCAGGCTGGAGTGCAGTGGCCTGATCTTGGCTCACTGCAACCCCTGCCTCCCGAGTTCCATCAACCCTCCTGCCTCAGCATCCCAAGTAGCTGAGACTACAGGCATGCACCAGCACGCCCAGCTAATTTTGTGTATCTTTAGTAGAGATGGAGTTTCACCATGTTGGCCAGGATGGTCTGGATCTCTTGACCGTGTGATTCACCTGCTTTGGCTTCCCAAAGTGCTGGGATTACAGGCACGAGCCACCATACCCAGCCCTTTATTTTTATTATTTATTTATTTGAGACGGATTCTCACTCTGATGCCCAGGCTGGAGTGCAGTGGTGTTATCTTGGCTGCTTATGGAAATCATTAGCTGCAGAGCTGGGTCTGTACCCGAGCCTCTGGCTTCCGCTACAGCATGGATAGCAGCTCTGCCTTCATCCCCCGACTCCTGTGTCTAGGCATGCGGTATGTGTTTTGCTCACACATCAACCTAGACATTGTTCCCACGTGCTCCAAAAGTCCTTACCCACAAAAGCGTGAATGATCCCTGGATGGCAGAGAAGGCTATAGTATTAGAAATAGCTGGTTTTGCCGGGTGCGGTGGCTCAAGCTTGTAATCCCAGCATGTTGGGAGGCTGAGGTGAGCGGATCACCTGAGGTCAGGAGTTCAAGACCAGCCTGGCCAACATGGTGAAATCCTATTACTACTAAAAACACAAAAAATTAGTCAAGTGTGGTGGCGGGGCGCCTGTAATCCCAGCTACTCAGGAGGCTGAGGCAGGAGAATTGCTTGAATCTTGGGGACGGAGTTTGCAGTGGGCTGAGATCGCACCATTGTACTCCAGCCTGGGCAACAAGAGCAAAACTCCATCTGAAAAAAAAAAGAAAAGAAATATAGTTGGTCTTTGTTCCCAGTTCTTGGCACAGAGATCCTAAAACGCTTGGAATTTCCTGAGTGATAGGAGAGTCTTTTGTTAATCATAATCAGACTTGTTGACCCCATGAATTTACGCTAATGAGGTGGCTTAGTCTGGGGCCCCTAGATAGCCTTAGGTTGGGCCACCAGAAAGATCAGGCTTTTGGTCACCAGAAAGAACAAGTGATTTGAAGATTGGAACTTTCAGTCCACACACTGACCTCTGGGAAGGGGACTGGAGATTAAGCTCTGAAAACCCTTGAACAATGGGAGCTGATAAGCCTCCGGGTTGGTGAACACATCCCTGTGCCAGGAGGGTGGCAGAACCCAGCTAGTTCCATGGGGACAGAAGCTCCTGTGGACCTCCTGCCCCTTCCATGCCTTTCCCTGCATACTTAGTCATCTGCCTGTTTATTTATATGCTTTATAATTAACTGGTAACAGTAAGTGACGTGTTTCCCTGAGTTCTGTGGGCTGTTATAGCCAATTATTGAACCTGACAATGGGGCTCTGGGAACCCCTGATTTGTAGCCAAGTCAAACAGAAAGAAGTGTGGGCAACCTGGAGGCCCCCTACTTGCAATTGGTGTGTGACATGGGAGGCAGTCTTGTGGGGTCTGATGCTGTCTCTGGGTAGCTAAAGTCAGAATTGAAATGGATCATTGGATCCCCAGTGTGTCTGCAGAAAACTGGAAAATGACTTGATATGGAAATGCATACATTTTGTGCCAGAAATGTTGTGAGTAAAGTTTTGTCTTTAGGGTCATAGCTCAAAGAGTTTGTAGCATCCTCAGTGAAAATTCCTGGCTACAAATGGCCACGCTTGGTCATTCCCAACTGTCCTCTAGGCCAAGGCGGAGGATCACCTGGGGTCAGGAGTTTGAGCCCAGCTTGATCAACATGGTAAAACCCTGTCTCTTCTAAAAGTACAAAAATTAGTCAGGCGTGGTGTTGCACTTAAGCCTGAGTGACAGGGCAAGACTCCGTCTCAAAAAAAAAAAAAAGAAGACACTGCAGGGATAAGGGGAGCTGGCTGGTGACCTGCACAGGGACCAGTCCTCACCCTATTGACACCTGGTGTGCATGTGGGATCTGCTGTGGAAGGTCCACAATGCAGGTATGAATTTCAGGGGCAGGAGTGTCTGCTGGTGAGGACACTCCAGTGAGATTTGTAAGCACCACGACAGCATCCTTGAGAAGGTCACCCATCAGTTCCTCTGTCTCTGAGCTGTAAGTGTGGGACAGGTGCACTTAGCACAAGGTTTTCCTCTTATTCCTCCCAACCTCCTCTGCCTGCTGCCCAAGCACTACCTTATCCCCAAGCTCACTGCAGATATCCATGTTGCACTCTCATGTTCAAGGTCAATTTCAAAGCTATGATCCTTTACAGAAGCACACTGGTCTGACCTCTGCTTTCCAGAGGGTCCTGGGGAAGGTTGCCCTGTAGGAGGAAAGACCACAGGAAGGCTGAGTTGCCCTGCTTAGGGGGTTGACTGTTGGCCTTTTCTGCCCCTCTATGTGCCACTCTGCTGTTGGGTCCTAAGTGTTTTATACGCGTCGACTTTAATCCCTACAACAAACTCGAGGGAGTGGATGCTGTCGTTCCCATTTTAGAGATTAAGAAGTAAAAGGTTTGAAAGGTTCTGACCTGATCAAGGCCACCCAGCTATTTATGGCACAGCCAGAGCTGGACCCCAAGCCTACGTGTTGCCAAAGTTGGATTCCTTCCATGGTGCTAGTGAGGCTGTTTAGGTTAGAGTCCCTGGGAAAGACAGCGCTGACTCTTCTTTTTAAATCAGACAGACACAGGCAATTTGGAATTGAGTTGTTCCAGAGCTGCCACCTGTTAAAAGGTCATCCTGTGGAACTTGATGGAAGATGCGTTGTGGCTGAAAACATGAGTCCTCCAGAAGGGGTGTACCTGTTCTAAAGCCCATGCCTCCAGGCACTGCCACTCCAGACACTACTTCAGTGCTGTCCTTTCTTTTCTTTTTGAGACAGAGTCTCACTCTGTTGCCAAGGCCGGAGTGTAGTGGTGTGATCTTGGCTCACTGTAACCTCCATCTCCTGGGTTCAAGCCAGTCTCCTGCCTTAGCCTCCCAGGTAGCTGGGATTACAGGCACCTGCCACCACAACTGGCTAATTTTTGTATTTTTAGTAGAAATGGGGTTTCATCATGTTGCCCAGGCTGGTCTCGAACTCCTGGCCTCAAGTGATCCACCCACCTCAACCTCCCAAATTGCTGGGATTACAGGTGTGAGCCACCGTGCCTGTGCTTTCTGATACATGATCTGTTGTCGAGACCCTGGAGGCACGTTCCCTCACACACGATCCGGGCCTGAAGATGGTACAAATGTACCTGTCTGGTTGCAAGTTCCCCAGATTAGCGTCCCCAAAGCCTTAGTAAATCTTGATTAGACTTGGACCCCTTGAGAGCCTGTGGGCATCTATCCTTAGCCGGGCCCAAGTTTGCCCTCCGCTGTGATGTGTTGCACCATTTGAAAGGTGTTGAGTCGACCGTGAAGATCGACGTGTGATGAATGTGTTTGTTGGCTCGGGTATTTGTGGACTTATACATACGCTGAGTGTGGCTGAACATGTGTTGACAACGTTGAGCAGAGGGAGATTCTGAAGCAACAGCTATTGATCTTTCTGAGTGTTTGCATCGTGCGGGTGGAGGAGGAAGTGGCTACTGTGGGGCTGCCAGCCAGCTCTGCTGTCCCCAGTTCACACTCCCCGACAGCCTGTGAAGGCAGCGCTTATGGTCGGGAGCACGCATTTCTGTGCTCCGCGGCTCAGACTGCAAGGAATTGGAGGCCTCAACAAGCCGCTGGAGTCCTCCTGGCAGCCTCTGAGGCATGGGTGGCTGCCAGATCACCGTCACCCAGACGAATGTGTGAGTGAGTGCTCCAACTCAACCCGAAAGAGTGTTTTAAAAATCAAAGGCAAATCTTTAGAAAGTAAGAGGAACATGCTTTTGTGAATTATTTTTTCCAGCTTCTGGGAGTTACCCCAAAAATTTCCAGTTGCCTTGAACCTGCTAGGGCTTCCTGATCTGTAGATTGCACCTTCTGGAGGTCCCGGGCTGGTTTACACTGAGCTGCTGCCAGAGACAGGGGAGTGGCAGGTTCTGGATGTATCCACCCTGGGCGCCTGGTTGTGGATTGTGCGGAGAAGGCTCTTGGGATGCTGTTACTTTATTCCATCCCAAATCCACCAAGAGCACAACTTCAAGCAGATTAATACCCAGAAAGCCCTAGTCTAATAGCTGTAGCTTAACACAACAGCACAAAAAATCTCAGCATCTTCTGATCCTGAAATGAATGTAAGGCAGATAATTCATGACTCTTAAGTGATGACATGAGGAACTTAGGGGACAGAACACGGGATCTCCCCAGGGTTCTTGGATGGGGTTTCCTGGAAATCGTCACTTTCCATGGAAAATTTATGAAGCACAGGAACCACAAGGCATCTCTCCTCATTGTGGTTATTTGATGACCAGATGTTTACTTTCCTATATTTTACCCAACATAATAATTTCTCTTTTTTTTGAGATGGAGACCCTTGCTCTGTTGCCGGGCTAGAGTGCAGTGGCACAATTTCAGCTCACTGCAGCCTCTGCCTCCTGAGTTCAAGCGATTCTCCTGTCTCAGCCTCCTGAGTATCTGGAACTACAGACACACGCCACTACACCTGGCTAATTTTTGTATTTTTAGTAGAGATGGGATATCGCCATGTTGGCCAGTCTGGTGTCAAACTCCTGGCCTCAAGTGATCCATCTGCCTCTGCCTCCCAAAGTGCTGGGATTACAGGTGTGAGCCAGTGCGCCTGGCCTCAACCTAATATTTTTCCACAGAGCTGTGGCATGCCCAGATTCTGCTGGAATCCCACAGGGAGAGGCATGGTTAAGAATCTTATGCAATAACTCATTCCTTTGTCCTCATGATCAGCGTATGTATGGACAGCCACAGTGGGGAAAATCATGCTGACGTAGGTTCTCTGAGTTTGGTCTTTTATTTTTGCAGAACTGTCAGAGGCATGTGAAACAAAGCGACCCCATCTTGAGTAGGGGCTGGGTAAAATGAGGCTGAAACCTACCGGGCTGCATTTTCAGATGGTTAAGGTATTCTAAGTCACAGGATAAGTTAGAAGGTCAGCACAGGATACAGGTCATAAAGACCTTGCTGATAAAAACAGGTTGCAGTCAAGAAGCCGGCTAAACCCCACCAAAACCAAGATGGTGAGAGTGACCTCTGGTCTTCCTCACTGCTACACTCCCACCAGCGCCATGACAGTTTACAAATGCCATAGCAACATCTGGAAGTTACCCTATATGGTCTAAAAAGGGGAGGCATGAATAATCCACACTTTGTTTAGCATATCATCAAGAAATAACCATAAAAATGGGCAACCAGCAGTCCTCGGGACTGCTCTGTCTATGGAGTCGCCATTCCCTATTCCTTTACTTTCTTAATAAACTTGCTTTCGCTTTGCACTGTGGACCCTCCCTGAATTCCTTCTTGTGCGCGATCCGAGAACACTCTCTTGAGGTCTGGATCAGGACCCCGTCCTGTAACAGACCATATTTGTGGATTTTAGTTTTCCCATCATAAGCCAGAGTATTTTCTTCCTCAGCATCATGGCAACACCAGACATTGACTCCTAGGATAATGACGATTGCTTTTGCAGCAGTCTGCCCCTGAGGACACCCTGAGAACATTTCATACTTATCAGTCTTTTGACCTTTGAGGCTATAGCTGCATAATTCCCAAACATATTATTATCATTTCAGTACAAAATTTAAAAAAAGAGAAAAAGCAATTAACCAGTTGCCCAGTACCATATAGATAAAAATATCTGGATAATCAACCTAATCTTTGATTTGGCTTGATTGATTAATTAATTAAACATTTATCAAGCCAGGCCTGCAGTCGGTGCTGCCATGCTGTGTCTCATAGTCGGGGACCTGGAAGGTAATTTGCAAATGTTGATTCTGTCTGGGAGGGGTATGGGGAGAAGAGAGGATGAACAAACACCCTTGATGGAGTGTGTGAGGGGCCTCCTTCTCCTCGCCCAGCACCAGAACATGTGTCCCTGAGAAGTCAGAAGATTCAGTGCTTGTCCTGGCAGCACTGTGGCAGCAGGTCTCTGTGTGTGCCTGTGTGTGGAGCACATTGAGTGTGATGTGTGTGCGCATGCACATTTGCACACACATGCACACATGCAGGCCATGTGGATCGAGGGAGGCAGATCCCACTCTCATTGAAGGTGGGAGTGCTAATTAGTACATACTCCATGGAGTACAATACAGTCATGTCTGCTAAATTATAAGATGCGTATACTACCAGCTACTTGGGAGGCTGACGCAGGAGGATCGCTTAAGCCAAGGAGTTTGGATCCAATCCAGCCTTGGCAACATAGCGAGATTTCATCTAAAAAAAAAAAAAAATGCATGTACCTTTTGACACAATTATTCAACTTTTAGGAATTTATCTTAAACATATTCTTACACATGTGTTAATGATGCTATTCAGGGATATTTAATTTTAATCCGTTTAGCCATTCATGAAACATTTAATGAGGTACTGCTGCATTCCAGGCTCTGGAGAAACAGTCATGAAGAAGACAGATTAGTTTTTACCATCCAGAAGCTTATATTCTAGTGGGAGAAGCAGACAATAAACAAATGAATAAGGAATGCATAATAGATCATGTAGGATGACCATGTATCCCGGTTGCCTGGGATAGTCATAGATATGTTCTAGTACAGCTGTTAGTGCCCCCTTCTGCTCTCAGAAGTGTCCCAGTCTGGGGCGGGCACAGTGGCTCACACCTGTAATCCCAGTACTCTGGGAGGCTGAGGTGGGCCGATCACTTGAGGTCAGGAGTTTGAGGCCAGCCTGGCCAAATGGTGAAACTCCGTCTCTACTAAAAATATAAAAATTAGCCCAGCATGGTTGTGGGCACCTCCAGTCCCAGCCACTCGGGAGGCTGAGGCAGGAGAATTACTTGATCCTGGGAGGTGGAGGTTGTGGTGAGCTGAGGTCGCACCACTGCACTCCAGCCTGGGAGACAGAGCAAGACTCCATCTCAGAAAAAAAATAGTGTCCCAGTCTGTATGATAAATGATGTGATTACCCTGAGGTGGTGTTGATGAGTGCTTTGAAGAAAAGTAGGAAAAAAGGGAAAGAGTAACTGAAGTTGTGGTATTTTGTGTATTATTCATTGCAGATTGTAGTAACAAAAAATTGGAAATATCCTGAATGTATATCAACTGGAGATTGATGAATAAATCATGTTACATTGATAAAAATAGAATAGTATGTAGCTGTCAAAAAGAATTGAGACACAATTACTGCTGTGGGACAATGTCTAAGACATAGTGTGAAGTGAAAATAGCAAGATACAGAACAGCATGTATAGTATAATACTAGTACCTATATAAAGAAGAAGGGTGTCTGTACTTGGATGTGTTTGATCATGCATAGAAAAGCTCTGGAAGGGCCGGGCGTGGTGGCTCACGCCTGTAATCCCAGCACTTTGGGAGGCCAAGGCTGGTGGATCACAGGGTCAGGAGTTCGAGACTAGTATGGCCAATATCTACTAAAAATACAAAAAAAAAAATTAGCCTGGCATGGTGGCGTGCACCTGTAGTTCCAAGTACTTGGAAGGCTGAGGCAGAAGACTTGCTTGAACCTGGTAGGCAAAGGTTGCAGTGGGCCGACATCGCGCCACTGCACTCCAGCCTGGGAGACAGAGCAAGACTCTGTCTCAAAAAAAAAAAAAAAAAGAAGCGCTAGAAGGGCACAAAAAACTGGTAACAGTGGTTGCTTTTGGAGAGGAAATTGGGGCACTGAAGATTAGAGATGGAGAGAGACTTGCTTTTTACTGTACGTTAGTTTATATTCTTTGACTTTTATTTATTTACTTATTTATTGGTTTGCTTATTTATTTTGAGACAGACTCTTGCTCTGTCACCCAGGCTGAAGTGTAGTGGTGAGATCTTGGCTCATTGTTTTTGTTTGTTCATTTATTTATTTTGAGACAAATTGCCCTGTCACCCAGGCTGGGGTGCAGTGGTGAGATCTTGGCTCACTGCAACCTCTGCCTCCCAGGATCAAGTGATTCTCCCACTTCAGCCTCCCAGATAGCTGGGACTATAGGCATGTGCCACCACACACCTTGCTAATTTTTTTTTTTTTTTTTTGTATTTTTAGTAGACACGGGGTTTCACCATTTTGGTCAGGCTGGTCTCAAACTCCTGACCTCAAGTGATTTGCCCTCCTTGACTTCCCAAAGCGGGATAACAGGCATGAGTCGCCATGCCTGGCCTATATTCTTTGACTTTAAAATAGTTATGTGCACATATTACCTGTGTAAAAGGAACAAGGAAGAGAAGGAACATTTCTCAAGTCTAGCTGGCTATGAAGTGTAGGAATCTTCATGGGAAGTTCTAACTCGGTCCACATTAGAAACCCATTGGGAACATTTAAAATACAGATGCCTGAGCCCCACTCACAGAGTCTGATTTACTTGGTTGTGGATGGGGCCTGGGTGTTGATATTTAAAAACTATAATTGCCCAGGTAATTCTAAGGTGCAGCTGTGGCTGGAAACCAACACGTCTCAACCTTAATGTGCACATGCATCATCCAAGGATCTTGATAAAGTACAGACTCTAATTCAGTAGATGTGGAGTGGAGGAGCATTTCTAACAAGATTCTGCATTTCTGATGTGTCCCAGGTGATGCAATGCAGCTGGTCCACGGGCTCCATTGGTAGTAGCACAAGGCTAGAATATCTTTGGCTGAGAACAGATAGTTCCTGTGCCTCTGCTTACACATCTTTGGAGAGGAGCTGCTCACTTATTTTTGAATGTTGCTGTTTTAGGGAAGAGTGGGTGCAGATAATTAGCTTTCTTCATTTGGAAGATCTGAATGCTGCTGAAGTGGATTCTGGGCTTGAATCTGTTATTTTTATTATTCTTCTAGGTTTCTTGTTCTGAGAGCATAAAAGCTGGACGACAATGCAGTTTCATGGGTGATCTCGCAGAAACCATGGGCAATTGAGAGAAGGCACCAATGATGTGGGTAGGTGGCCTTGAGAAGTGGCCCTAGATAGCACAGGAGACTTTAGAATAGAAAAGGAATGAAAGACAATGATGTTATCAGCAAGGTGGTGGAATAGGAATTTTGTATCATCATTTACCTATAGTGCACCGATTTTGACAGTCACCCAGAGATAAGAGTACCTCTGTGGGAATCTGAGAATCCAGTGGGAGAAGTTCCAGCACACAGCTGAATCATAAAATCCGAGAATAGATGCATTCAAGAGTGTAAGATGACTTTTACTTTACCAGCATCTTCCCTCCACCATGGGGTCACAGCTAAACAGCAGAAGAAAATCCCTCAGCCTGCAAGTCCTCCCACGGGAAAAAATGAGGGCAATGAGTGAGTGTCCAGGTTCCACAGCTGTGTGGAATGCTGTCCCAGAGATTCTCCTTTTCCTCACTCTGTCTAGAATACTGAGGAGATAAGTATGCTGAGTAGCTGGGAGAAGTTGGGAGTAGGAAAAAGAGGCAGAGACTCACGGTAACTAGGGCATGGGACTCGACAACGAGCCACAATCCTACTAACTGTTTTGCAGAATCCATCAGGAAGCCTGCCCACAAGCTGTTTGGGATGCCTCACCTGCAGACTCCTCCGATTGACCCATGGACACCCCAATGCTGCAAACACCTCACCTGTCTCTCCACCCATGGCTGCCTCCCTGTGTGTACCCCTGGAAAGTGAGTGCTAGCCTTTGCAGATGGCTAACAAGCATGTATAGTCAGCCAGCTTGACTCTGGGGAATTGGGAGAAGGCACACAAATTTGAGCATTTCAGAGGGAGGTTCTCAACACCCGGCATGGCTTTGTAAAATTGAGAGAAGGCATATAATCTTAAGAATTCCATCCTAAGAGGAAACAAAAAGGGTAGAATGGATGCTTTCATTCAAAAAGTCTGAGAGGGCTTGGAATTTCTTACTGGTGAAGTCAGAGGGGTGACTGCTTCTTCAAGTGGAAAGACATCAGTGCAAGACTTAAAGGAACATTACTAAAAAAACAAAAAAGCAAAAAACAAAACAAAACAAAAAACAGGGAAATACACCACCATCAAAGGAACATAGTAATTTTCCAGTAACTGACCCCAGAGAAATGAAGATCTATAAAAATTGTCTGACAAATAATTCAAAATAATTGTTTTACGAAAGCTTACCGAGCTATAAGAGAATACAGATAGACAACTCAGCAAAATCAGAATAATACATCAATAGAACAAGAAGTTCAACAAAGAGAAAGAAATCACAAAAGTACCAAATAGAAATTACGCAGCTGAAGGAAACAATGAATGGAATGAAAAAATGCAATAGAGAGCTTCAACATCAGGCTTGATCAAGCAGAAGAAGGAATATGTGAATTTGAAGGCAGGTCATTTGAAATTATCCAGTCAGAGGAGAAAAAAGAATGAAAAGGGGCCGGGTGCGGTGGCTCACGCTTGTAATCCCAGCACTTTGGGAGGCCGAGGCGGGTGGATCACAAGGTCAAGAGATCGAGACCATCCTGGTCAACATGGTGAAACCCCGTCTCTACTAAAAATACAAAAAATTAGCTGGGCATGGTGGTGCGTGCCTGTAATCCCAGCTACTCAGGAGGCTGAGGCAGGAGAATTGCTTGAACCCAGGAGGCGGAGGTTGCGGTGAGCTGAGATGGCGCCATTGCACTCCAGCCTGGGTAACAAGAGCGAAACTCCGTCTCCAAAAAAAAAAAAAAAAAAAAAAAGAA